>NW_013653354.1:2500-27500 GCF_000499385.1 Eimeria necatrix
CGTGGGGCCCCTCGGGGGCCCCCGTGGGGGGTTTGGGTTTAGTTGGAATGCCCAAGTCTGCTGCTGCTTTGGCAACAATAGAGAGTTTGACTTCGTAGCTGTTGATGAGCAGCAGCCACTCTTTGAGGACTTTTTGTCTTTCTTGTTCGAGCCAGGGCCTGTGCTGCTGCTGCTGCTGCTGCTGCTGCTGCTGCTGCTGCTGCTGCTGCAGCCCCGCGATCTCCACTGCAGCAAGGGAGGAAGCGCTGGCTGCGTTGCTGGCAGCAAAGTCCAGCTCGAGCTGCTGCAGCTGCTGCTGCAGCTGCTGCGCGGGGCTGCTGCAGCCGGGGGCCCCGGGGGCCCCGGGGGCCCCCGCGCCCCGCAGCGAGCTGCGAGCAGCAGCAGCAGTTGCTGCAACTGCTGCTTCACTTGCTGCTGCTGCTGCTGCTTCAATTGCTGCATAAAGATCTCCATACATTGCGTCAGCTCGCTGCAGCGAGTCGAGGACTTCAGCAGAAAGCTGCGCAGTGTTGCTGTCGCTGGTTTCGATTTCGTTCAGCGCTGTTGCTGTTGCTGCTGCAGCAGCAGCAGCAGCAGCAGCAGCAGCAGCGGCCTCCGCGTCCTCGGGGGCTGCTGCTGCTGCTGCTGCTGCAGCGGCCTCGCCGGCAGCAGCGGCTGCGGGCGCCTCCGCCTCGGCGGGCTCCTCTGCTGCTGCTTCCTCTTCTGCTGCTGCAGCAGCAGCAGCAGCAGCAGCAGCAGGCTCCGGCTCTGCTTCCTCAGCAGCAACTGGGATCTCCAGAGTGACAGCTTCGCTGCTGCTCACCAGCTCCTCACGGGGCGCAACAGCAGGCGTCTCCTCAGCTGCGCCCTGCTGCTGCTGCTGCTCCTGCTGCTGCTGCTGCTCCTGCTGCTGCTGCTGCTGCTCGGGCTCCTCGGGAACAGCGGGCTGCTCCTGCTGCTGCTGGCCCTGCTCCTGCTGCTGCTGCTCCTGCTCCTGCTGCTGCTGCTGGCCCTGCTCCTGCTGCTGCTGCTGCTGGCCCTGCTGCTGCTGCTGCTGGCCCTGCTGCTGCTGCTGCTGTCCCTGCTGCTGCTGCTGCTGTTCCTGCTGCTGCTGCTGGTCCTGCTGCTGCTGCATGGCGTTGAGGGCCTCGAGGAGAGCCTGGGCCTCGTCCATGACCACAACGACAGTTTGGGAGTCTGCTGCAGGGGCGAGCTGGGCCTGCAGCAGGACTTGCTGCAGCGGGCTGCTGCTGCTGCTGCTGCTGCTGCTGCTGCTGTGCTGCTGCGGGGCGAGCAGCTGCTGCAGCCAGCGGGAGAAGGCAGCCCAGGTGTCTTGCATGTCTTGCTGATTCATCTTGGAAACTTCCTGCTGCCGCCTCGATCTCCTTTTTGCTGCTTCTGCTGCTTCTTTCCAAAGAGCCACCAACTCTTGGTAAGAAGCTTGCAGCTTTTCTTTGCTGCTTTGCTGCTGCGCCTTCACCTGTTCCTGCCACAGCAGCAGCCGCGCGTTCGCGGTGGTGCTGGCGGTGGTGGTGGTCGTGCTGCTGCTGCTGCTGCTGCTGCTGCTGCTGCTGCTGCTGGTCAGCGGCACCACCAGAAACGGGTAAAACCCACGCGGAGAGCCCTCCTCTGCAGCAGCAGCTTCTTGCGCTGCTGCCCGCGGGGGCAGGTCCGCAAGGGCGCAGCAGCCTGCAGCAGCAGCAGCAGCAGCAGCAGCAGCAGCAGCGGGGCTAAGGCAGCAGCAGCAGCAGCAGCAGCAGCAGCAGCGGGGCTAAGGCGGCGGCAGCAGCAGCACGGCTACTTTGGGGGGCCCCACGGGAGGCCGGCGCTGGGGTGTACGTACACCCGGGAAACGTACCTGCGAAGGCTGCTGCAGCAAGAAGGACCCTTTTGGAAAGCATTTTGCTGCTGCTGCTGCTGCTGCTTCCTTATTTGCTGCTGGATGTACCTGGGGGGAAAAGCTGCGCCGCGAGGCGAGAACTGCAGAGCCTGTTGGCTCCGGACCTGCTGAGAACCTGAGAGGAAGTGAACCTGAAATGTTTTCTTCTAATGCAGCAGTTTGCTGCTGCTGCTGCAGCAGCTTGCTGCTGCAGCAGCAGCAGCGCGGGCGCGGCCCGCGGGGAGACGCGCGGTGTACGTACACCGCAGCTCCTGCGGTGTCGCGCCGTCCTCAGGCGGCGCTCGCTCGCCTCGCGCTCTCCGGCCGCGCTTTTTTTCGCTCCAAACGCCTTAAATTATCTATTTTTTAATTTGCTTTCTATTTTTTCCTTCTTTTTGCGTTTTTCCCGAAAAAATCCCCGCAAAAACGCGCGCCGGCCGCCCCCCGGCGCCCGCGGGTCACCTGCGCCGCCGGCGCGTCGGCGCTGCGCTGCTGCTGAAATGAAACCCAAAACGAAGCAAAAGACAAACTTTAATTCATTTATTTCGTTCAGTTTTATTCATAAAATAAAAATAAAATACTTTTGTGCGCATTCTTTTTTTCCCGCGGAGTCCGCCGCCGTCTTAGCACGAGGTGTCTAGACACCCGGACCCTCGGCGCTCGCCGCGGCTCCGGACTTCCGCGGATTTTCGCGGAGAAAAGAACCGCCAGAACTTCTTTTTTCTGAAATAATTTATTTAATTGATTTAAATGACAAATAAAAAGCTTAAAATATGCATTTCGCGGTTTTATTGCGCTCCGCTGCGCAGCCCGTTCCCGCAAAGGCCGTCTCGGGCTCTCGCCCGAGACGGCGGCGCTCGCTGCTGCTTCTTTTTGTCCTTTTTGCCATTTTAAATGCCATTTGAAACTAAAAAGGTATTTTAAATCCAAAAAATCCACTTTTGCGAAACTCAGGCAGCCATTTGGGCCCTTTGGGGGCCTGGGCTGCAGCGAAAAGACCCCAAGGAGGAAATTTCACACAAACAGCAGCAAATGCGACGCAGCTGCAGCGCAGCAGCTGCTGCTTGCTGCTGCTTGCTGCTGCTTGCTGCTGCTTGCTGCTGCTTGCTGCTGCTAGTTGCTGCAACCTTCTTCTGTTTGCTGCTGCTGCTGCCAGCTGCCGCCAGCTGCTTCCAGCTGCTGCAGGCTGCTGCTGTGTGCTGCTAGGTGCTGTCAGCAGCTCTTAGTTGCTGCTGTTGGCTGAAGCGCAGCAGCTGCAGCTTGCTGCTGCAGCATGCTGCTGCAGCATGCTGCTGCTGCTAGCTGCTGCAGCATGCTGCTGCTGCTAGCTGCTGCAGCTTGCTGCTGCAGCAAGCTGCCGCAACAAGCTGCTGCTGATTTTTGCTGCTGCAGCCATAAAATGTTCGGAAATTAAAAAATTTATTTTTTGAAAAAATAAATTAAATGCTGTCCCGCTGCTGCTGCTTTTTGCTTCTTCTTTTTTATTTATTTTATTTTATTTTATTTTATTTTATTTTATTTTATTTTATTTTATTTTATTTTATTTTTATTTTTATTTAAATTCTTTTTCTTCTTTTCACTTTTCTTTTGCTTCTTCTTTCCCCTCATTGTGCTTTTCTTTTTTATTTCTTTTCATATTTTTATTAAATTCATTTTTTATTTTTTATTTTATTTTTATTTTTTTAAATCTTTTTCTCTTTCCTCTGTCTCGTAACAATTGCAGTCCAAAAAGGACACTAAAGTACATTAACAGCAGCAGCAGCAGCTGCTGCTGCTGCTGCTGCTGCTGTTGCTGCTGCGCCAGCAGCAGCTGCAACGGCTGCTGTGGCACATTTGAGTGCACTAACGGGCGCTGCAGCAGCTGCTCCAGCTGCAGCAGCTGCAGCAGCCGCAGCAGCTGCTGCAGCTGCAGCAGCAGCAGCTGCAGCAGCAGCTGCAGCAGCTGTGGGGCCCGCAGCACAAGCAGCGTGGGAGCTGCAGCAGGGCTGCATGCACTGCATGCGTTTGGGGCTGTCTTGCTGCTGCTGCAGCAGTTCAAGGGCCCCATTTGCTGCTGCTTGAGGCCTCCTAAGCAGCAGCAAAACAGAAAAATTAAAAACAGCAAAATGGCCCAAAGTGGGGGGCCCCTGGGGGCCCCCCGCTGAGTGGCATTTGGCCCTTAGGCGGCCAAAATAGGGCCCCAGCTACATCTAAGCAGCAGCAGCAGCAGCAGCAGCAGCAGCAGCAGCTGCTGCTGCTGCTGCAGCAGCAGCAGCTGTTTCCCTTAGCTGAGAGGGGCCCCTGGGATTGGGTGGGGCCCCCAGCAAACTCTAGGCGGGACTTTTGCTGCAAGAACTGCTGTGGGGCCCCCTGGGGTTTTGCTGCTGGGGGGCCCCCTGGGGTTTTGCTGCTGTGGGGCCCCCTGGGGTTTGCTGCTGGGGGCCCCCCGGGGTTTTGCTGCTGTGGGGCCCTGGCTGTGTGCGTCTCAGCTAGCTGCAGAGTTGCTGCTGCTGCTGCTGGGGTGGGGCTAGCTGCAGCAGCAGCTGCAGCGCAGCAGCTGCGCGCGGCTGTTGGTGCTGCTGCCAGCAGCAGCCGAGAGCTCCAGCTGCTGCTGCTGCTGCTGCTGCTGCTGCTGCTGCTGCTGCTGCCCAAGAGTTTCAGACTAACTAAAGGATGAATTTGAATTAATTAGCCAATTAAAATTTCGGCGAATTTCAAAGGGAAAGAATAAAGGGCTGCTGCTGCTGCTGCTGCTGCTGCGCAGCGCAGCAGCAGCAGCAGACCCCTCACTGCCCACTGCGTGGGTGCAGCAGACTGCGGCTGCAGCAGAAGCTGCAGCAGCAAAGTGAAATTAAAATTAAAAAATTAATTTAAATTAAAATAATTGTTTTATTATTTGCTGCTGAGGCTGGGGAGCTCGGGGCGCAGCAGCAGCTGCCGTTCCAGCAGCCGCCGCAGCAGCAACGGCAGCCGGAACAGGAGCAGCAGCAGCAGCAGCAGCAGCAGCAGCAGCAGCAGCAGCAGCAGCAGCAGGAGTGGCTGCAGCTTCCAGCGCGTCGATTGACTGGTGCTTCTCGTGGTTAAGGGAAATGAAAGAAATATGTTTTGTTTTCTGTGTTTGTGTTTTTAACTAGTTTTCGCCGGAGTTTTGTTGCTGCTGCAGTTGCTGCTGCAGTTGCTGCTGCTGCTGCTGCTGCTGCTGCTGCAGCAGGTGGTGGTTGCTGGCTTGCGTCGTGAGGGGAGCAGCAAAACCTCTTTTTCTTTTCTTTTATTTATTTAGAAGCAGCGCAGCAGCAGCAGCAAAAGAGTTTGTCTCCATTCCCGGCTAAGTCCGCGGCCGCTGTGGGCGGCGGCTGCTGCTGTCGGTGGGCGTTGCTGCTGCTGCTGCTGCTGCTGCTGCTGCAGTTGCTGCTGCTGCTGCAGCTGCCGCTGCCGCTGGCCTTTTGCTGCCGTTTTTCGCGGCGCTTGTCTCTCCTTTGCGCTGTGTTGCAGCAGCAGCAGCAGCTGCTGCTGCTGCTGCAGCTCCGGGGCGCCAGCAGCAGCCGCGGCGTGTGTCTGTCTCCCGCCGGCGGCGCAGGGTTTAGGGTTTAGGGTTTAGGGTTTAGGGTTTGGGTTTTTTCGGGTTTTTTCTGCTGCCGCGCTGGCGGTCCGGGGTGTACGTACACCTCGAGAAGTGCTGCTGCTGGCCAGCAGCAGCAGCAGCAGCAGCAGCAGCAGCAGCAGCAGCAGAGTTGTGAAGAAGGAGTTCGCAGCAAAGGCGCCTTTCCGGGAGCTGCTTGACTTGCTGCTGCTGCGGAGCTGCGGCGGAGAGCGGCTGCTGCTGCTGCTGCTGCTGCTGCTGCTGTATTGGGGTGTCTCGGGGCGGTTTGAAGCCGGAAAAGGCGGGAATTTCGCGGAAATAAATAAAAATAAATAAAATAAAATAAAATAGAATAAAAATAAATAAAAAGGAAGCAAAAAGGAGCCGAAAGAAGCAAGTTGGAGGCAAGATGCGCGTGCGGCACCTGCACAGCTTCCTGCAGCAGCGGCAGCTGCTGCAGTGCAGCAGCACGGAAGAACTTGTGGGGCGGCGGCTGGGGATCGACGGGGCTTACTTCTTGCGGTGTCTGTCCACCTGCGGGGAGGGTTTGCTGCAGCTGGCGGGGGAGACTCGTGCTGCAGTGGCAGCAGCAGCGCGGCAGCAGCTGCAGCAGCTGCAGCAGCAGCAGATCACGCCGGTCTTCGTCTTCCGCGGCGTCGAGCCGCAGGGCCACCGCCTCTTCATGCAGCAGGAGTCGCAGCGGGAGGTGTGGGAGCGGTACTACAGCGGGGGAGCAGCAGCAGCAGCAGCAGCAGCAGCAGCAGCAGCAGCGAACTGCTGCTGCAGCAGCCCCGCGCCGTCCACGGCGACGGGCCCCAGCACGGCCTCGGGGGGCGCGCCCGCGAGCAGCAACGGCAGCAGCAGCAGCAGCAGCAGCAGCAGCGGGGGGGGCTGCAGCCTGGGGGGCTGCAGCTGCAGCAGCAGCCGCGGCAGCAGCAGCGGCGAACTCGAGAGCTTCCTGCTGCAGCTGCTGCAGCAGGAAGGCCAGGAAGTGCTGCGGGCCCCCTACCTCGCGCTGCCGCAGCTCGCCTACCTGCTGCAGCAGGGCCTCCTCGATGCTGCTGTGGGGCCCCCCTCGCTGCTGCTGTTTGGGGCCCCCAAAGTCATTTGCTGCGTCGACTTTGCGCAAAGTTGCTTCCTGTGGCTGTCTCGGGGGCCCCTGCTGCTGGCCCTCGGGGTGTCTGCTGAGCAGCTGCAAGACGCATGCCTTTTGGCCGGGACGGACTACTGCTTGACTTTTCCCTACTTGAATCTGCAGCAGTTCTGCTGCAGCAGCAGCAGCAGCAGCAGCAGCAGCAGCAGCAGCAGCAGCAGCAGCGGCGGCGGGTTCTCCTTCGGCTCCGCAGTCGAGTTCATCCGCCAGGCACCCATCAGCAGCTACCTGCAGCAGTTCCCCACTGACAACATGCGCGCAGAACACATCGACGGGTCCTGCTGCTGCTGCTGCTGCTCCTGCTGCTCCTGCTGCTCCTGCTGCTCCTGCTGCTCCTGCTGCTGCTGATGCTGCTGATGCTGATGGTGGTGGTGATGTGATGATGTGGCTGCTGCGGGAGGGGGCCGGCGTGCTGCGTGCTGCTGCTCTTGCTGCTGCTGGAGGTGATGGGGGGCTCCTGGCAGTTGTCCTGCTGCTGCTGCTGCTGCTGCTGCTGCTGCTGCTGCTGCTGCTGCTGGGTCTCATTGCGGGTTGCTGCAGCGCGTTGGCTCGTGTCTGCTTTTTGTTGATGTATTCCCATTTGCTGGTTTTGCCTTTCTTCTAATTCTCTCATTTGCTTCTTTTCCAACTCTGCTGCTGCTGCTGCTGCTGCTGCTGCTGCTGCTGCTGCTGCTGCAGGTACTGCGTGGGGAAGTGCCTGCTGGCGCACCCGCTGGTGCTGAAGGAGACGGGCCGCGTGGAGTTCTTTCAGCCGGCGCTGCAGCAGCAGCAGCAGCAAGCAGCAGCAGCAGCAGCAGCAGCAGCAGCGGGAGCAGCAGGGGGCCCCCCCGGGGGAGGCTCTCCGCACTCGCCGCACCCGCCGCCGCAGCAGCAGCAGCAGCTGCAGCAGCAGCTGCAGCAGCAGCGGCTGCTGCTGCCGCCGAAGGACTTCAGCGCGATTGTGGGGCTGCGGCTGCCGCCCGCGGTGTACATACACCTCGCCGAGGGGCTGCTGCCGCGTGCTGCTGCTGCTGCTCTCGCCCAAGGCGAATATAACTTCGAAGCAGCAGCAGTGGATTCTCAAGAACTTGCTGAGGCTTTTGCAGAAACCATTCAGTACAGATGCAAGGCCCTTTGTCAGCCTCCTGCTGCTGCTGCTGCTGCTGCTGCTGCTGTGGCTGCTGCTGCTGCTGCTGCTGCTGCTGCTGCTGCTGCTGATGATGATGATGAGGAGGAGGCGGCCGGTGCTGCTGCTGTTGCTGCTTTGGTTCTGCTGCTGCTGCTGCTGCTGATCCTGGTGCTGCTGCTGCTGCTAGTAATGGTGCTGCTGCTGCTGCTGCTGGGGTTTGCAATGCTGCTGCTGCAGCTGCTGTTGTTCTTGCTGCTGCACAGGACAGTTGCCTGCTGTGCAGATTGCTGCTTTGGCTTGTGGGCTGTTTCCGAGTTTGCAATTTGCTGCTGCTGCTGCTGCTGCTGCTGCTGCTGCTGCTGCTGCTGCTGCTCAGGGCTGATAGCGAAGCACCTGCATGTGACCTTCCAGACGCGGCCCGTGGCCTTCGTGCGCTGCAGCGGGGGAGCAGCAGGAGAAGCAGCAGCAGCAGCAGTTTGTTTGGCCCCCTGCAGCAGCAGCAGCAGCTTGCGGCGGTCCTGGTCCGTGTCTGCTGCTGCTGTTGCTGCTGAGCTGCAGCGGCAGCAGCAAGACACCGTGAGCCTCAAGTTCTGTCTGGAGTGGTTTGCTGCTGCTTCGGAGCAGCAGAAGCAGCAGCTCTGCGGCGCCGCCGACCCCCCCCCCGCAGCAGCAGCAGCAGCAGCAGCAGCAGCAACAGCAGCAGCAGCAGCAGCAGCAGCAGCAGATCTGCAGAATGAACGCAAAGCCCTGCAAGCTGCTGTGCTGCTGCAGCTGCTGGATGCTGCTGGGCTCTTCAGCGAAAGCGGCGGCAGCACTGTCTTTGGCTCCGCTCTTGCTTCTGTGCCTTTTGAGTTTCAGGTTTGTTTAATTAATTAAATTAATTAATTAAATTAATTAAATTAAATAAATTAAATTAAATTAATTAAATTAATTAAATTAATTAAATTAAATTAAATTAATTAATTTAATTAAATTAGTTTAATTAATTTTATTTGCCGAGTTGTTCAGCAGCTCTGTGCGCTCGGCGCTTGCTGCTCGTCGGGTTCAGTGCTGCTGCTGCTGCTGCTGTTGCTGTTGCTGCTGCTGCTGCTGGTCATGCTGCTGTTGCTGCTGCTGCTGCTGCTGCTGCTGCTGGATTTCGACTGCAGTTCGCGTGGCGGGCTTTGAGTTGGAAAAAGGAATATTTGAATTGAATTAAATTAATTTGAATTAAATTAAATTAAAATGAATTTTTATTTTGATTTGAAAGAAATTGAATTGAGGAATTAATTCTCATTTTTAGTTTAAATCGACTCCAGTTGCTGCTGCAGCAGCAGCTGCTGCAGTCTTTTTGCCATTTGCTGCACAGTATTTCATTTAATTTATATTTCAAATAAGACTTTAATAAAAATAATATAATTAAACATAAAATAATATAATTAGACATATTTATTCATTAATTAATATCCCTTTGTTGCTCGTGGCGCTGCTGCGGCGGCTTTGCTGCTGCTGCTGCTGCTGCTGCTGCTGCTGCTGGGCGTTCGCCTCCCCTCCCCCCCGAATCGCCGCCACTCCCGCTGCTGCTGCTGCTGCTGCTGCTGCTGCTGCTGCAGGAAGCAATGTTTATTTGTCTGGAGCTGCTGCGGCTGGGCTTTCTGAGCGGAGATCCTCTGGAGAGTTTGCCGGGGCGTCCCTTCCCTCCGGGTGTACAGACAGCTCTGATGCAGCCATATCCGAGCGAAGCTGCTGCTGCTGCTGCTGCTGCGGGGGGCGCAGCAGCAGCAGCAGCAGCGGGGGGCGGCGCAGCAGCAGCAGCAGCAGCCGGCGCGCGCGACGTGCAGCGCGCGGGGCTGCTGCTGCAGCGCGTGGCCTCGCTGCTGCCGCTGCAGCTGCGGCAGCAGCAACCTTGGCTTGCTGCTGTTTGCATGGATCTTTTGGGATTTAATTGTCTTGTGAATTTAATTCGAAATGCATTTCAAGAACTCACGCAGACTGCCCTCGTCGGCATGCTGCTGCAGCACCCGCACCTAGTGAGCTGCTGCTGCTGCTGCTGCTGCTGCTGTTGCTGTTGCTGTTGCTGTTGCTGCTGCTGCTGCTGCTGCTGCTGGGGTTGCTGCTGCAGCAGTCGTTGCTGCAGCAGGCGCTGCTGCCGGAACTCGAGCTAGGGAGGCTGCTGCGGATTGGTGCTGCTGCCGCTGCTGCTGCTGCTGCTGCGCGCCTCCCCCTGCTGCTGCTGCTGCACGGCTCCCTGTGCTGCTGCTGCTGCTGCTGCTGCTGCTGCTGCTGCAGGCGAAGGTGCTGCCGCGGCCAGGAGACGCAGCGTTTGGATCTTTCTTGCCTTCTTTTGCTGCTAGTGGCTGCTCGCTGGGTTTGGTGTTTCGCTTTTTGCTGCACTACGGGGGGCCCCCAGGTCTTGCTGCTTTCGAGGGGGCTGTTGCTGCTGCTTTTCCTGCTGCTGCAGCGCCGCTGCAGGACCTTTGTGCTGCTGCTGCTCTCTGGGGACACCTTCGAGAAGCAATTCGGGGCCTCAGTCTTGCTGTTGATGTTGCTGAACTTTGGACGGAAGTGCAGCAGGCCGACGCGCTGCTGCAGCAGCAGCTGCAGCACACCGGCCTCTGCACCCACAAGGCCTACACCCATAGGCGCCCCTGAAGCAGCAGCAGCAGCAGCAGCAGCAGCAGCAGCAGCAGCAGCAGCAGCGGCAGCAGGCACGAACTCTAGGGCTTTGGCTTGTCTTGAGACAGGCAGAAGCAAAGAAGCACCAAAGGGGCACTTCGCATTTATCTTTTAACGCAAAACCAAAAACCAAATTTAACGTTTTGTCCCGAGTTGCTGCAGCAACAGCTGCAGCAGCAGCAGCTGCAGCAGCAGCAGCAGCAGCTGCAGCAGCAGCAGCAGCTGCTGCTGCTGCTGCAGCTGCCGCTGCAGCTTGCCGCGGCAGCTCAGAAGCGTGTGAGAGGAGTGTAGAGCAGCGGCAGACAGTCCACTGTGCGCTGCTGCTGCTGCTGCTGCTGTTGCTGCTGCTGCTGCTGCTGCTGTTGCTGCTGCTGCTGCTGCTGCTTTGATATAACAGTGACAGTGCTGGTGTTTGGCCCCTGCAGCT
Organism: Eimeria necatrix; assembly: GCF_000499385.1. Lineage (NCBI taxonomy): Eukaryota > Apicomplexa > Conoidasida > Eucoccidiorida > Eimeriidae > Eimeria > Eimeria necatrix. Next base: position 13,261 of record NW_013653354.1, read on the forward strand.
GCTGCAGCAGCTGCTGCGGGTCGTCGGTGTACAGACACAGGCGGTCGAAGCCCTCGGCGAGGTCCACCATGTCTGCAGCAAAAAGGCGAATTTAATTAATTTAATTAATTTAATTAAATTTAATTAATTAAATTAAATTAAATTAAATTAATTTAATTTAATTAAATTAATTAAACCAAAAGACATCAATAATACGCCGAGGTGAGCAGCAGCAGCTTCGGGCTGCTCGAAAGACCGGACTGGCCCCGGCTGCTGCAGCAGCAGCAGCAGAACAGCAGCAGCAGCAAAAGAGCACACGAAGCAGCAGCAGCAGCAGCAGCAGCAAAACAGCGCACACACACACAGCAGCAGCGGCAAAACAGCAGCAGCAGCAGCAGGACGGACCTCGAAGTCCCCCCATCGGTATCAGTTGCTGCCCCTCTCTGCCTCTGCCCCTGGGGGCCCCCTTGGGGGCCCCTGCTGCTGCTGCAGCAGCAGCAGCAGCAGCAGCAGCAGCAGGATGTTCTTGAGAAGCAAAAGAGAATCTGGTTTCGTGTAAACTGCAGGAAACGCCACAAGAGCATTTCATGGGCGAATTGAATCCGCTGCAGCCCTGGGGGCCCCCCTTGGGGGCCCCCCGGGGGGCCCCCAGGGGGGCCCCCCTGGGGGCCCCCAGGGGGGCCCCCCGGGTAGGGGGGCCCCCCTTGTTAAGGGGCCCCTTGGCGAGACTGGTTTGGCTGCTTTTGTCTGCTGCAGCAGTTCTGCTGCTGCTGCTGCTGCTGCTGCTGCCGCTGCTGGGTCTGGAGTCCGCCTTGGGCCGGGCCCGCGCCGCCGCTGCTCCTGCTGCTCCTGCTGCTGCTGCTGCTGCTGCTGCTGCTGCTGCTGCTGCTTTGGGGGCCTTGCAAATGAGGCAGCGGCGGCTGCGGGGGCTGTGGTCTCTGAAGGAGTGGCGGCAGCAGCAGCAAAAGTCTGCAGAGCCCTGGACGGGGACGAAGGCGAACTGGGGGCAGCAGCAGCCAGGCACGCGGCAGGGCACCCGCAGCTGCTGCTGCTGCTGCTGCTGCTGCTGCTGCTGCTGCTGCTGCTGCTGCTGCTGGTATATGTTGTGTTCGCGGAAAGAGTGGCCGCAGAAGCAGCGGCTAAAGGGCCCCACTGTGCGGCAGCGCAGCCCCGAAGTGACGCAAACCCAATAAGCGCAAAGCGGGTCAGCAGCAGCAGCAGCAGCAGCAGCACGCACCTTCTCGTACTCCTGCAGCAGCAGCAGCAGCAGCAGCAGCAGCAGCAGCAGCAGATGCAGGCGGGGAATCCTTTCTATTTCTACACTACTGACATGCGTATATGTGTTGAATATGCATTTAATATTTATTAATGGATTTATTAATTATATTTTTAATTTGCATTAAAAATATATTTTTATTAAGTTTTGCAATTAAAGGACTTTTCAGGTGTACAGACACCTCGGGGGACAAAAGACGATCCCCAGCTGTCGATCCCACGAGGGCGTCGTATTCCAAATAAGCAGCAACGTGGCGAGCTGCTTCTTCCCCCATCTTTGCTGCTGCTGCTGCTGCTGCTGTTGCTGCTGCTGCAGGGGTGGCTGCTGCAGGGGTGGCTGCTGCTGGGGTGGCGTCTGTGGCTTCTGCTGCTGTGGCTGCTGCTACTGTTGCTGCTGCTGCTGCTACTGCTGCTGCTGCTGCTGCTGCTGCTGCTGCAAACAATCCTGCTGCAGCAGACGCTGCAGATTGCAGTGGCACGGTGTCAGGCTGACTTGCCCAGTCTGCTGCTGCTGCTGCTTGCCAGTCAAAAGCTGCTGCTGCTGCTGTTGCTGCTGCTTGCCGTGCTGCTGCCTTCGACGCGGCTGCTACTTTTGCTGCTGCTCAGAGCTTTCCTGCTGCTGCTTAGACTTGTTCTTGCTGGCGTTTGTTCTGCTGCAGCAACAGCTAGCTGCAGCAGCTGCTGCTGCAGTGCTTCCTGTTGCTGCCTGCTGCAGCAGGACTCTCCTCAGCTTCTGCTGCTTCGCTTCCAGTTGGTGCTGCTGCTGCTTGCAGCGCCAAGCACGTCACCCAGGCAACAGCAGCAGCTGCTGCTGCTGCTGCAGCTGACTTCCGCTGCAGCTAGCTGATGCCGTTAACTGCTGCAGTTGCTGCTGCTGCCTTTGTTGCTGCTGCTGCTGCAGTTCCATCTAAAGATTTGCTCTGTCACTTTGGCTTGGGTCTGTGCGGCACACCAGGCCCAGAGTTCACCGCCAAAGGGGCCTCGGCTTGGAGTTAATTTAAATTAAAACCAAATATTAATTTCCAGATTCAAAATAAATAAATAAACTTGAAGGGAAGAGGAGAAAGAAAGAAAACGCGCAGGGGTCACCTCTGCGGTGTATGTACAGCCAGCTGAGGCCTCGGGGCTTTGCGTGCTGCGCTTCAGGAGCCCGTCAAAGGGAAATAAAAGAATTATTTTGATAATAATTAATTAAAAATGAATTAATAGTTCATTTTAAAACCAAATTGACTCAAAAAGCCCAAAATAAATGCAAAGCAAAGATGCCTTCGTTGCACACCGGGGGAGCGCCGCAGCCGCTCTCTTCGGGTGTACATACACCTGAAAACACCTCCTGCAAGCTTTTCGCCAATCAAATCAATTCCCATTTAATTTGTTTTTCAAATTTAAACTCATAAACGAAATTATAAAACTCTTCAGCGAAAGAAATACCGAAAGCCAGCGCCCCGTGCTGCTCCTTGGGCTGTCTGTACACCCCAGAAGACCAGCACCACTCATTGCATGCAGATCTGCACAGAAGTCAAAACTATAAATATAAAACATAATAAATAAAATATAAATATTTATAAATGCTCATTTATAAATGTTTATTTATAAATGCATTCAGATCTTACGCACAAACTTCCCCAAACCTCTGCAGGCGCAGCACCGGGGCCTCTGTGAACTTCTATAGACAGAGCCGCTGTTCATATTATATTTTCGCAGATATTTATTTATATTTGAATAAACATTATTATTTTTCATTTAAACTCAAATATAATTAACAAACTTTGATTTATTTTCAATAAATGTTCGCAAACATCTTTTTAAATCTCCACATTTTGGTGAACTTCATTTCACACAGCCAAAAACTAAATCTTCAACAGTGCGCAGCAGCAGCAGCAGAGCAGCAGCAAACTGCTGCTGCAGCCCCAGGCCCAACGCGCACTGACACAGCTTGCTGCAGCTAGCCACAGGTTGCTGCAGCTAGCCACAGGTTGCTGCAGCTAGCCACAGGTTGCTGCAGCTAGCCACAGGCTGCTGCAGCTAGCCATAAGTTGCTCCAGCTAGCCACAGGTTGCTACAGCTAGCCACAGGTTGCTACAGCTAGTCGCAGCTTGCTGCAGCTTGCTGCAGCTTGCTGCAGCTAAGCGGAGAAGGCGACAGCTAGCTGCAGCTAGCTAGCAGCTAGCTGCAGTTGAGCCCAAATAGCTGCGGCTAGCCACAGCTAGCCACAGCCAGCTACTCTGGGCCGCAGCTCGGTGCAGCGACTCGCAGCAGCTAGCTGCAGCTAGCCACAGCTAGCCACAATTAGCCACAGCTAACTGCAGCTAGCCACAGCTAGCCACAATCAGCCACAGCTAGCCACAGCTAACCGCAGCTAGCCACAGCTAGCCGCAGCTAGCCACAGCTAGCCACAGCTAGCCACAGCTAGCCACAGCTAGCCACAGCTGGTTTCCAAAAGCCCCCGCGGCTGCGGCGCTGCCCCGCCTCAGCGTCTTCGCTGCCTGTTCTTGTCTTGCTGCGGAAGGTCCAAGCTGCAGCAACAGCAACAGCAGCAGCAGCAGCAGCAGCAGCAGCAATGGGAAGCTTACAATGCGTGGCACGCATGTGAAACCTAGAGACTGCCTAAAGTTTTGGACGGGGTCAGCAGCAGCAGCAGCAGCAGCAGCAGCAGCAGCAGCAGCAACAACAACACCAACAACAACAGACAGGACGAGGCAGCTAAGCTTTCATGCTTCATCCTGCTGCAGTGTTTCCCGTAGCTGCTGCAGCAGTTACCCTTCCGCGAACTTCCTGTATTGCTGCTGCTGCTGCTGCTGCTGCTGCTGCTGCTGTTGCTGGTGTCGGCGCGTCTTTGAGTTGGGCTCTTTCTGCTGCTTCTCTTTCGCTGCTCCACTGCTGCTGCTGCTGCGGCTGCTGCTGCAGCTGCTGCTGCTGCTGCGGCTGCGGTTGCCAGTTGCGCTTTCCCTGTTCCTGTGGTGGTTCGTGCTGCAGTGCAAGACCAGCAGCAGCAGCAGCAGCAGCAGCAGCAGCAGCAGAGGAGTGAAACGCTTCATAAAGAAGGCATGCGAACATAAGCAGCAACAGACGAAGACAGCAGCAGACAGGCCAGCAGCAGCAGCAGCAGCAGCAACAGCAGCAGAAGCAGTGCCAGCAGCAAAAGGCAAAGACGCAAACGGCTGAAGCAGCCACAGAAGCAGCAGCAGAACAGCAGCGCAGCAGCAACTAAGAAAGCCTGCTGTCTCTGCTGCTGCAGTGTACGTACACCTCAGTCTCCCGCAGCACACAGGGGCTGCTCTCGTCTTCCATCCAGATGTTTGCTGCTGGAGGCTCTGCTGCTGCTGCTGCTGCTGCTGCTGCTGTGTCCTCTGCTGCTGCTGCCCAGACGCTGTAGCGCCCTCCCCCAGGCCCGTCTTTGAGAGCAGCAGCAAGCAGCCGCAGCACGCGAGCTGAGTCTGCTGCTGCTGCTGCTGTTGCTGCTGCTGGCGGCGTTGCTGCTGTTGCTGCTGCTGCTGCTGCTGCTGTAGGTTGCTGCTGCTGCTGCTGTCCTTTACTTCCCTCTCGTGTGTCACCTTGGCAGGGACTCCGTAGTCGCCTCTTGCTGCTGCTGCTGCTGCTGCTGCTGCTGCTGCTGGAGTTGCTGCTGTTCTTTTCTGCAGCTGCGTCAAGGCCAGAAAGCCGATCTCCCAAAGCAGCGAGTCGTCTTTCTGCTGCTGCTGCTGCTGCTGCTGCGGCTGCTGCTGCTGCAATATCATCCTGCGGTGCCTCTTCACCTTGCTGCGGCTCCTCCGAAGAAAAAAAACCTTCCGGATGCTGCTGCTGCTGCTGCTGCTGCTGCTGCTGCTGGCGTTCAAGCAGCGTTGCTGCTGCTGTCGGAGTCGGAATATGCGCGCTTACCGATGCTGCATCCGGATCTGCTGCTGCAGCTGCCTCTACTGGTGCCGCTGCCTCTGCTGCTGCTGCTGCTGCTGCTGCCTCTGCTGCTGCTGCTGCCTCTGCTGCTGCGGCGGCTTCTGCCGTGTGCCGCACTGCTGCAGGAAGCTGCTCCTCCAGTTGCAGGCGCCTCTGAGAGCAGCAGCAGCAGCAGCAGCAGCAGCAGCAAAACTATGTTTTGGACTGAGAGGCAGCAATAGTAGCAGCAGCAACAAAAGCAACAGCAGCAGCGATAGCAGCAACAGCAGCAAAAGCAGGGCGGTTTGCAACAGCAGAAAGGCAAGCACCGGCTAGCTAGTTAGCTGGCTAGCTATCTAGCTAGCTAGCTAGACAAATAGCTAGCCAGCTAGCTAGCCACCCAGCTAGCTAGCCACCCGGCTAGCTAGCCACCCAGCTAGCTAGCTACCCAGCTAGTTAGCTTTGTCTGCATAAACAGCTGGACGGTCCGCTAGCTAGCTAGTTAGCTGCTGCTCACTAACGAACTAGCTAGCTGGCCCATTACTTAGCTAGCTGGCTAGCTGGCTAGCTAGCTAGCTGGCTAGCTAGCTAGCTAGCTGGCTAGCTGACTGCCTAGCTAGCTAGCTAGCAGGCTCACTGCAAGACTGATCAGCTGATTGGCCTCCGCTGCAGTAAGCGGCAGCAGCAAAGGGGCCGCCAAACTGCCCTCAGTGTCCGCCGCACTGCTGCTGCTGCTGCTGCTGCTGCTGCTGCTGCTGCGCCGGCGGCGCTGCCGCTGCTGCTGTCGGTCAACTGCTGCTTGTAGAGACCGCATCAAGAGGTTTCCAAAGAACATCAGCAGCTGCGGCTGCAGCTCTGGCCTGCTGCTGCTGCTGCTGTCGCTGCGTGACACGCGCTGCTGCTGCTGCTGCTGCTGCTGCTGCAGCAGCTGCTGCTGCTGCTGGAACTTCACGGCAGGACGGAGCACTTCTATGCTCCGCAGCATCCGCAGCACATCTCGAGGGGAGCAGCGCCAGCATTCCGGCATTGCTGCAGCAACTGCAGCAGCAGCAAAAGCGGTAATGTCCTCAACTGCGCTCTTGTCTGCTGCTGCTGCTGCTGCTGCTGCTGCTGGCTGCTGCAGCACCTCATTCGCCTGCAGCAATTCAGCTGCTGCCAGTAGAAGTTGCGACAGAGCCTTTGTCGACAGCCGCTGCAGTTGCAGCTGAAGCGGCTGCTGCTGCTGCTGCTGCTGCTGATGCGTTTGCTGCTGCTGCTGCTGCTGCTGCTGCTGCCGGGTTTGCGCTGCTGCAGACTCATCACCGGATCTGTTAAGGAGGCAACGCAGCAGCAGCAACTCAGTTTCAAAAAGAGGTACTCCAAACCCTTGAGATGCAGCAGCAGCAAACCGACGGGGCAGAGCTGCTGCTGCTGCTGCAGCTGATGTTGCTGCTGCTGCAGCGGGAGAAGCAAACCGCCGGCGCCTTCCGCTTCTGAAGCCCCCCTGTTTCCCTTCCACCACTTTGCTGCTGCTGCTGCTGCTGCTGCTGCAGTTGCTGTGAGCTGCTGCAGCAAGGAGCGCGGGGCCAGCATCACTGCCCGCCGCATTCACGTCTCCTGCGTCTCCAGCTGCTGCTGCTGCTGCTGCTGCTGCTGCTGCGGGTGCAGGTGCTGCAGCATCAGCAGCAGCAAGAATTGCGAGCCAAAGAGAACCATCACTGCAGCAGCAGCATGCCTCCGTCGCAGCCGCATGAGCAGCAGCAGGAAGGGCAGCAAAGCTGCAGCAAACTACCTTTAACGGCTTCCACAGGTCCACCTGGCAGCAGCAGCAGCAGCAGCAGCAGCAGCAGCAGCAGCGAGACACAACAGGAGGAACACAGGATTTAGCTTGCTGCAGGGCAATTCAGGTGAACGCGGCGTGCAGCACCATTCGCAGCAGCAGCAGCAGCAGCAGCAGCAGCAGCAGCAGGTCGCAATCAGGAAAGCAGCAGCAGCAGTAGTAAGCTACAATCAGCAGCAGCAGCAGCAGCAGCAGCAGCAAACGCACTCAACACTAGCAGATCAACAGCAGCAGCAGCAGAGGCAGCAGGAAGGGCAGCGCCAGCAACGCAACCAAATCGAACAGCAGCAGCAGCAGCAGCAACACGGCAGCAGCAGCAGCAACAGCAGCAGCAGCAATAGCAGCAGCAGCCTACTTGTGCTTTTGTTGCTTCTCTAAAAGTAAGGGCCACAAGACGATATGTCTCCGCGAGGTCCCACGTCTCAGTGCTGCTGCTGCTGCTGCTGCTGCTGCTGCTGTTGCTGCAGCTGCTGCTGCCGTTGCTGCTGCTGCTACCTTCGGGAACCTCGTCCCCTGAATGCTGCTGCTGCTTCGGCTGCTGCTGCAGCAGCTGCTGCTGCAGCTGCTGCACCGCTGCTGAGCTGCAGGCAGCAGCAAGGAAGCGATGCTGCAGGGCAAGAAGCGCTGCAGCAGCCTCAGCAGCAGCAGCAGCAAGGCTGTGGCTCTCTGCTACGCTGCTGCAGAGGCTGTCGCTGCTGCTGCTGCTGCTGCTGCTGCTGCTGTGGGGCCCCGACAGGAAGACTCCAATGATGCGGGCCAGTCGTGCAGGCAGCTGCTGCAGCAGCTTCAGCTGCTGCGGTGCTGCAGCAGCAACTGCAGATGTTTGCTGCTCCGCTGCTGTGAACTGCTGCAGCGCTGCTGCTGCTGCTGCAGCAACACTGCGCTCTGCTGCTGCTGCCTCTGCAGCAGCAAAAGGGAGCCCTTGCAGCGCGTCCAGCAGGCAGCAGACAGCTGCGGCTCGGCGGTGCAGCAGCTCAATAACTTGTGGCGGGTTCTGCTGCAGCAGCAGCAGTTGCTGCTGCTGCTGCTGCTGCTGCTGCTGCTGCTGCTGCTGGGCAAACTGCAGCGCAGTGTTACCAATGAACCCCCGCAATTGCTTCTCAAAGAGCTGCAGCTGCAGCAGCTGCTGCTGCAGCATGCTGATCTGCCGCCTTGCAAGCTTTTCCCGTGACTTACAATGCTGCTGCTGCTGCTGCTGCTGCTGCTGCTGCTGCTGCTGCTGCTCGATGTCCCGCTGGCACTGCTGCAGCGCCGCACGCCGGTTGCTGCAGAGGGCTGACAAAACAGCAGCAGCAGCACTTAGCTGCTCCACAGGAAGAGCAGCAGCAGCGCGCTGCAGCAGCGGCAGCAGCTGCTGCAGCAGCTCTACTGAGGAGCATCGCAGCAGCAGCAGCTGCTGCAGGAACTGCAGCAGCGCAGCAGGAGGCAGAGAAGGCAGTCGTGCTGCTTGCTGCTGCAGCAGCTGCAGCTGCCGCTGGTGCTCATCTGGGCAATCCACGCTGACACTGCTGCAACTGCTGCTGCTGCTGCTGCTGCTGCTGCTGCTGCTGTTGCTGCTGCTGTGACTACTGGCGCTGCTGCTAACGGCCCTCGCTTGTTGCAGCAGCGGCGTTGTCTTCCGCAATCCTGCTGCTGCTGCTGCTGCTGCTGCTGCTGCCGGTGCTGCTGCAGAGCAACTCCAGAAGCAAACAGCAGCAGCAGCGTGAGCAAAAGGCAGCCCAGCGGCTCGCGCTCCTTCCGGCCGCAGTTGTGCTGCTGCTGCTGCTGCTGCTGCTGCTGCTGCTGCGCTACATCTCCTTTGAATCGGTATGTGACCAGAACAGTAGAATATTGGTGATGCAGTTACTCCTGCATCTGCAGCAGCAGCAGCAGCAGCAGCTGCTGCTGCTGCTGCTGCTGCTGCTGGTTTGTTTATCTGTGCTAAGCTGCAACGCAGAATGCCTCGAGCAGCAGCAGCAGCAGCAACAACTGCAGCAGCTGCGGCACTATCCATTTGCTGCTTGGCCCCCGCTGCTGCTGCGCCATTCGTCACCAGAGGAGCAGCTGCAGTTGCTGTTGTTGCAGTTGCTGCTGCTGCTGCTGCTGCTGCTGCAGAAGCAGCAGCATCTCCACAGTGTGTGTTCTTAAGGATATAAATAAATAAGAAATTTGAGAGCCCAGGGCCCCGTAGATCTAGGGCCGTGAGCTGCTTCGATGCTGCTGCTGCTGCTGCTGCTGCTGCCGAACCGCTAGCAGCAGCATCACTAGCAGCAGCAGCAGCAGCAGCTGCTGCTGCTGCTGCGAGGCCGCTATATAATATTTTATAGTTTAGAGTCAGTGCTGCCTTATTTGAAGTTTGTGTGTTTGGCTGCTAGGTGATACGAGGCTGGGGCTTAAGGAGGCGCAGCAGCAGCAGCAAGCGCTGCTGCTGCTGCTGTTGCTGCTGCTGCATGCAGCCAGGGCAGCAGCAGCAGCGGCTGCTGTGGGGCCGTGGGGCCCCACAAGTGCTCACAAATTTGGGCTCTAGGCCTTTCTACAGGTTTAATTTTCTTTTAATTGGAAGCTGCAGCAGCGGAAGACGCAGCAGCAGCAGCTTCGGCAGAAGGATCTTTGCAGCAGCAGCAGCAGCAGCAGCAGCAGCAGCAAGGGCTTCGGCAGCGGCCGCGACCTTCCTTGGGCCTTCTTACCCTCGTGCTGCTGCTAGTCGTCAGGGGCAGCAGCAGCAGCAGCAACGGCGAGCAGCTTCAGTGCAGCAGGAGCAGCAGCAGGGGCAGCTGCTGCTGCAGCTGCAGCAACTGCAGCAACTGCAGCAGGTCTCCGGCTTCAGCAGCATGGAAGGATACACGGGGGGAGACTTCCCCCGAGCTGCTCCTGCGCGCAAGCAGCAGCAGCAGCAGCAGCAGCAGCAGCGCGGGGGGTCGAAGCAGCGGGGGAGCAGCGCGAGGGGCAGCGGCAGCAGCAAGAGCAGCAGCAGCAAGAGCAGCAGCAGCAGCAACAACAGCAAAAACCCAAACGAATTCCAGCTGTCCTTTCCGTTCCTGCAGTCAGCTTCTGGCGCAGCAGCAGAGCAGCAGCAGCAGCAGCAGGACGAAGCAGCCTTTGCTGCAGCAGCAAACAATGAGGACTCAGCAGCAGCAGCAGCAGCAGCAGCTTTCAAAGCCCCCCTAAAAAAAGGCGCGCTGCTGCTGGGCATTGTTGCTGAAGTCCACACGACGCAGCTGCTGCTGCAGCTGCCTTACGGGCTAGTGGGCTACGTGCACAGCAGCCACACTTTGGAGCAGCAGCAGCAGCAGCAGCAGCAGCAGCAGCAGCAGCAGCAGCGGAAAGGGAAGGGCCAGCAGCAGAAGCAGCAGGGGCAGCCCGAGACGGCCTATGAGCAGCAGCTGCTGCAGCGCTTCTTCGTGGGGCAGCTGCTGCCCTGCGTGGTTATTGGCACGCCGGACAGCAGCAGCAGCAGCAGCAGCAGCAGCAGCAGCAGCAGCGGGGCCTACGAGCTGTCGCTGCGGCCGTCGCTGTGCAACGCAGGGCTCGCGCTGCAGCTGCTGCAGCAGGGAATGCTGCTTCCAGCAAGTGTTGCTTCAGTTGAGGAGCACGGTTTGCTGCTGAGCTTCGGGCTGCAGCAACAAGGCAGCAGCAGCAGCAGCAGCAGCACCCGCGCCTTCCTTCCGCTGCAGCAGCAGCAGCTGCTGCTGCAGCAGCACAACCTGCTGCTGCTGCCGGGGGCGGTCTTCCCTGTGCTGCTTCAGGAGGTAAATGCTGCGTCCAATACCATCATTTGCGCAGCAGCAGCAGAGCCGCTAGCAGCAGCAGCAGCAGCAGGAGCAGCAGCAGCAGCAGCAGCTTCTGCAACGCCGCTGCTGTCGCCCTTGGGGCTGCAGCAGCAGCTCTCGTGGGACAGCCTGAGGCCTGGGCTGCTGCTGGAGTGCCGCGTGCTGCGGCCTCTGCTGCGCGCCGCAGCAGCAGCAGCAGCAAAGAAGAAGAAGAGCAGCAGCAGCAGCAGCAGCAGCAGCAAAAGGGAAACAGCAGCAGCAGAACTGCCCCACATGCAGGGCCTAGAGCTGAAGTGCCTCAGCAGCGTCACTGCGGTGGTGCTGCACCCCCACGTGGCTCACCCCGCGCTGCTGCAGCAGCAGCAGCAGCAGCAGCAGCAGTTGCTGCTGGCGGCCAGCAGCAAGAAGGGCAAGCAGAAAGGCGGCGAGCAGCAGCAGGAGGAAGCCAGCAGCAGCGCCTGCAGCAACGACAGCAGCAGCAGCAGCAGCAGCAGCAGCGGTGCAGCAACGGAGCAGCAGCTGCAGCAGCAATTCGACGCGTGGCTGCTGCAGCTGCTGCAGCTGCAGCAGCACAGAGTGTATGGACGCGTTGTTGCTGTGCTGCCGCAGCAGCGAACTCTCTTCGTGTCTTTGCTGCCCCACATTGTGGGGTGGCAGCAGCAGCAGCTGCTGCAGCTGCTGCCGCCCCACTTGCTGCTGCCGGGCACCAGAGTTAAGGCCCCGCTCGCAGTCCTCAGAAACAGCAGCAGCAGCAGCAGCAGCAGCGAAGCAGCAAACTGTGAGGGGCAGCGGGCGCTGCTGCCTTTGCACAAGCTGCAGCAGCAGCTGCTGCTGCAGAATGCCAGCACTGACGGCGACGAGGCTGCTGCTGAAGCCGACAGCAGCAGCAGCAGCAGCAGCAGCAGCAGCAGCAGCAGCAGCAGCGCTGCGCAGTTCGCGGTGGTGCGCATCCCGCCGGCTCTGGACGTGGCCGCCGGCAGCAGCAGCAGCAGCAAACGGAAGCGGGAGCAGCAGCAGCAGCAGCAGCAGCAGCACATAAGCCGCTGCCGGCTGCTGTTTGTCCACTGGCTAGACTTAGAAGTTGTTGCTGCTGCTGCTGCTGCGCTGCTGTCCGAAGGCCTGGTTTCCCCAGTGGAGGCGCAGCCAGGAGCAGCAATTTTGGGCACTGTTATAAGAGCAGTGAGAAGCAGCAGCAGCAGCAGCAGCAGCAGCAGCAGACTCCGGCAGCAGCAGCAGCAGCGGCAGACCGTCGAGCAGCAGCCTGCGGGAGTCGTTGTGCGGTGAGTCGTCAGCTCCAGGCTGGCTTTTTGCTGCTGCTGCTGCTGCTGCTGCTGCTGCTGCTGCTGCTGCTGCTTGTGCTGCAGCTCCTGCTGCTGCTGCAGCTCCTGCTCCTGCTGCTACCCCCGCTGCTGCTGCTGTTGCTGCTGCTTGTGCTGCAGCTCTTGCTGCTTCAGTTGCTTTTAGCTTCCAGATCTATCTGGAGCCCAGGTATTCATGTGGATTTTGCTGCTGCTGCTGCTGCTGCTGCTGCTGCTGCTGCAGGGTGTCTTCTTCTGTGAGGGGCTGGCTGCCGCTTTGCTGCTTCAGCGATGTGCCGCTGCAGCAGCTGCCACCAGATGCAGCAGCAGGAGCCACAATGAGTGTCCGCGTGCTGCGGCGGTTTTGCTGCAGCAGCTGCGACTTTTTGGAGTCGTCTGCTGCTGCTGCTGCTGCTGTTCTTCGGGGCTGCTGCAGCAGCACCGGCAGCAGCAGCAGCCACGTCTCTGCGCCCGCCACTCACAGGCCTTGCCAGTACCCAATCAGCAGCAGCAGCAGCAGCAGCAGCAGCAGCAGCAGCAGCAGCACGTTTTCTGTGTTTGAAAGGGGCATGCTTGCTGCTGCTCTCATGGGCATGGGTGGGGGGGGCGGCGGCCGTTTGCTGCTGACGAAGCGAAAGTTGCTGCTGAAGCTGCAGTCTCCTTTGCTGCCGCGGCTGCTGCAGCCGTCTGCTGCTGCTGCTGCTGCTGCTGCTGCTGCAGCAGCAGCAGGCGCAGCAGCGCAGCAGGAAAGGAGGCAGCACGAAGTGCAGCCAGTAATTGAGAAAGGCCGAATTCTTCTTGGCTACGTCAGCGAGTTGCGCTTGCTGCCTCGCAAACAGCAGCAGCAGCAAAAGCAGCAGCAGCAGCAGCAGCAGCAGCAGCAGCAGCAGGTGGTGCTGCGGTTCTTCGGCCCCTTCAAAGCCAAACTGTCCGAGGCGGACATTCAAGCAGCAGAAGAGAGTGGCAAAGAGTTCACACTAGGTACCCTTGTCAAGGTAAGCAAGCAGCAGCAGCAGCTGCTGCAGCAGCAGCAACAGCAGCAGCAAAAGCAGCAGCAGCAGCAACAGCAACAGCAGCAGCAGCAGCAATAGCAGTAGCAGTAGCAGCAGTAGCCGGAATAGCAGCAGCAGAAAGAAGGCATTGCTAGATGAGCTTCGCTCTGGAGCGTAAAGACACGAAACTCTTTACAGCCATCCTTGCATTTGCTGCTGCTGCTGTTGCTGCTGCTGCTGCTGCTGCTGCTGCTGCTGCTGTTTCTGGTTGCCTGCGCAGGTGGTGGTGACGGCGGTGAATATGTCCCGCGGCACCTTCGAGGTCTCCACTGACCTGAGTGCAGCAGCAGCAGCAGCAGCAACAGCAAAAACAGCAGCAGCAGCAGCAAATGGCCGCAGCAGCAGCCAGCCCAAGACTCTTGCTGTTGGGGCTGTGGTGTCTGGCGAGGAGGCGCGAGTGGTGTCTGTACACGAGAACGGCGTGCTGCTGCTGCTGCCGAACTGCCGCAGGGCGGTCTCCAAGCAGCAGCAGGAGCAGCAGCAGGAGCAGCAGCAGCAGCAGCAGCAGCAGCAGCAGCAGCAGAAAGGCGTGCTGGGCTTTGTGCCGACGCTGCATCTTGCAGACGAGGTTTCTGTCGCTGCGGCCCTCCAGAAGTACCTCAAGGTAGTCTGCTGCTGTTCGTGCTGCTGCTGCTGCTGCTGCTGGTTCCTGCTACTGCTGCTGCTGCTGCTTGTCTTGCTGCTGCAGCCAAATGCTGCTGCTGCTGCTGCGGGTCTCGCTGCAGGTGGGCGCTGCGCTGCCCTTCGAGGGCGTCGTTCTTGCTGCTGCTTTTGCGGTGACTTTGGGCGAGACGCAACGGTCTGCTGCTGCTGCTGCTGCGTTTGCCGTCTGCTGCTGCTGCTGCTGCTGCGGTGAGCATGTGCCGTCCACTCCTGCTGCCTGTTCGTGTGCTGCTGCTTTCTGCTGCCTGGCTGCAGCCTCGTCCCGCCTGTCCGTGCGCAGCAGCAGCAGCAGCAGCAGCAGCAGCAGCAGCAGCAGCGGGAGTTACGGGGCGTCGCGGTACTTCGCGCGGAACAGCAGCGAGCTGCAGCGCGTGCATGCAGCAGCAGGGCAGCAGAGTCTGCTGCTGTGGGGCTACGTAAGACAAGCAGCAAACTTCGGAGTCTTTGTTTGTCTTGGGGCTTTGCATGCGCAAGCTGTTAGTCCTTTTCGGCACTTAGCAGCAGACTTCGTGTCTTCGCAGCAGCAGCTGGC
>NW_013653354.1:35000-41383 GCF_000499385.1 Eimeria necatrix
GATCGGGGGATCGACTTGGGGGCCGTGCGGGGCCTCTTCCAGCGCGCCACGCAGCTGCCGCTGAAGCCCCGCAAGATGAAGCCGCTGTTTGCTGCTTGGCTAGCTGCTGAGAAGAAGTTCGGCAGCAGCAGCAGCCAGCAGCAAGTGCAGCAGCTAGCCAGGGACTACGTCGCCAGAGTCGAGGCCCAAATCCTCGACACCCAGCCCCACAGCTAGCTAGCTAGCTAGCCAGCTAGCTAGCCAGCTAGCTAGCTAGCTAGCCAGCTAGCTAGCTAGCTAGCCAGCTATTTTGCTTGCTTGCTAGCTAGCTAGCTAGCTAGCTAGCCAGCTATTTTGCTAGCTAGCTAGCTGCCTGGCTAGCTATCTAGCTGAGGAGCTAGCTGGGGAGTGAGCCAGCTGGCTAGCTGGCTAGCTGGCTGGAGAGCTAGCCAGGCTAACTAGATGGAGAGGCAACCAGCTAGCTGGCTGGCTAGCTGGCTAGCTAGCTAGCTAAACGGCTAGCCGGGCAGCTAGCTAGCTAGCTAGGCCTGGGGGCAGGCAAGCTGCCTTGTGTGGTGCGGAGCAGGCTTCTCTTTTCCAACACAATGTAGAGCTAGCTAGCCAGCTAGCCATCTCGCTAGTCATCTAGCTAGCTAGCTAGCTAGTAGCTAGCTAGCTAGCTAGCTAGCTAGCTGCTCATCATTTGTTACTTTGAGACACCGATTTAAACATTGGGAGTGGTTTTTGTGCGGCAATGCAGGGACGGCTGACGGCCTGACTGTAGCTAGCTAGCTAGCCAGATAGCTAGCTAGCCAGATAGCTAGCTAGCCAGATAGCTAGCCAGCTAGCTAGCTAGTTAGCTAGCTAGCTAGCAGCACCTAGGTTAGCCAGCTAGCTAGCTAGCTAGCTAGCAGCACCTAGGTTAGCCAGCTAGCTAGCTAGCTAGCTGGTGGCTAGCTAGCTGCGGGGAGGCAGCAGCAAAGAGGCAGCAAAAGATAATAAATCAAATTACTTGAAAGGACACAAAAGAACAAAGCAGACGAACTCGCGCGCGTGCGAAGCCTCGAAAAGTGGGGGGGAGCAGCTGCGCGTGCTGCTGCTGCTGCTGCTGCTGCTGTTGCTGCTGCTGCTGCTGCTGTTGCTGCTGCTGCTGCTGCTGCTGCTGCTGCAGCGCAGCAGCAGCAACAAAAACCCCGAATGAGGAAACAAACCAGCAAATTACTTAATCCACAATTCATGTGGAAATAAAAACAAAGAAAGAGCGACGGCGCGAGCAAATAAGGAAGCACACAGAGCGATTGGTGCTGCTGCTGTTGCTGTTGCTGCTGCTGCTGCTGCTGCTGCTGCTGCTGTTTTGAGTTTGTCCTGCTTTATAAATATATAATTTAATTATTTTAACTAAATTTGTTTTCACAAATTTAGTTAAAATAATTAAATTATATATTATTTTAACTAAATTTGTTTTCACAAAAACACAAGCTGGAGGAAATTCGAAACGGCTAGAGGTGCATGCGTTTGAGGTGTCTGTACACCTCAGAGGCAGCGCGAGGCGTTGTGCACAAATTACAGCGCCCTTAAAGTCTTCATTTTTGCTGCTGCTGCTGCTGCTGCTGCTAGTGCTGCTGCTGCTAGTGCTGCTGCTGCTGCTGCAGCGACAGTTTTCAAATCTTCCTCAGCCAGCGCATGCATTTGATTGGCGCCTTGCCCTTTGGGTAGAAAGTCCACTGCAGCACAGCAGCAGCAGCAGCAGCAGCGTCTCTCGCATCAGCAGCAGCAGCAGCGTCTGTCGCCGCAGCAGCAGCAGCAGCAGCAGCAGCAGCGTCTATCCAGCAGCAGCAGCAGCAGCAGCAGCGCCTCTCCAGCAGCAGCAGCAGCAGCAGCGTCCGTCGCAGCAGCAGGAAGAGGAGGACGCGCGAGCTGCTGCCGCTGCAGCAGCAGCAGCAGCAGCAGCAGCAGCAGCAGCAGCAGCAACTGACGACGAAGAGCATGACGGGCCCCTCGACTTTGCTGCCTTCGAAAGGATCAGCAGCAAAAACGCAACGCGAGTCAAACATCACTCCCAGGGGGCCCCACCGCCGCTGCAGCGCGCGGCCCCGCAGCCACACGCAGCGGCAGGCCCAGTTCCCCGTGTCCGAGTCCTGCAGCAGCAGCAGCAGCAGCAGCAGCAGCAGCAGCAGCAGCAGCAGCAGCAGCGGCAGCAGCGGCGGCAGCAGGTGGGTGGTGGCGGGTTTAGTGAGAGTCGCAAATTAGGGGGCTGGGGAGGCGAAGGACTAATATCGTGCAGAGCACTAGAAGCTGCAGCAGCAGCAGCAGCAGCAGCTGCTGCTGCTGCTGCTGCAGCAGCAGCAGCAGCAGTGGCAGCGGTAGGTCCTCGAGAGGAAATTTGAGTGGAGCCTTTTCTGTTTCAATGATTCGAACTCTACGCTTAAGTGTTCAGGGTTTAGGGCCTACTAGGGCTTGTGTCTTTTAGGGTTTAGGGTTTAGGGTTTAGGGTTTAGGGTTTAGGGTTTAGGGTTTGTACCTGCACTTCGGTGCAGCTTCCGTCGAAGCAGAAAGTTCCCTGTTTGGTGTTTTTGAGAGGCAAATGTGTGGTGAGTTCGAAAGTGGGAGTTGCTGCGACAGCTGCTGCGATCTGGCTGCTGCTGCCCTCGCTGCTGCTGCTGCTGCTGCTGCTGCTGCTGCTGCTGCTGCTGCTGCTGGTGAAAGCTGGAGGCAAGGCGCACCTGCTGCGAAGTTTTCGACATAGTCGGAAGGAGTCAAAGGCTCAATCAAAAGCAAACAAACTCCTGGAGAGGCTGGAGAAGTCGTCGCAGAGGTTTCGGCGTCTTCCATAGCCTTGTTTGCAAGGACAGTTTGTTCCTGAACACAAGGGGAGCTGCAGATACACTCGAAATTCGCGCGGAAAGCTCCAATAAAAACGCGGAATACTCCGAAAATTGAGTTTTTTGTTTTATTTTATTTGATATTTGCCGAGAAAATTCGAAAAAGAAGGAAGTTTCCCAGCAGCAGCGTCTGCTCACCTCCGCCGTGCGCGTTGCCGCCTTTTCCATTTTGCCGGGCGCAGAGAGAAGAACTCGCGGCGAACTGGAGAAAAAAAGAGTTTAATTTGTTTGGATTTGCAAACGGACTTCAAAAAACTTCAAATTTATTTCTTTTTGCAGCTGCAAAGACTGACAGCAGGCAGGTTCCGCTGCAGCCGCCCGAGACGCTGCGGCCGTCCGCTGGGTGACCGCGGCGGTCAGCAGCAGCTTTCTGCAATCTATTCGCTGAAATGTTTCTTTTTTTGGACTTTTTATCTTTTAAAATTAATTGCAAATGCATTTAGCTCCATTTAGCTGCAATTGGCTCCACTTTTTGCCCCGGGAGCACCGCAGCGCGGGCGGGCGAGTGGGCCACTGCCGAGCGCCGCTGTTTGTTCCTCTTCTTTTGCGCTTCAAACGCCAAATATAAACAAAGAATGAAATAAAACAAAATAAAACAAATTAAAAAAGAATTAAAACAAATTAAAACAAATTAAAAACAATTTAAATCCTTTTCAGCGGCGCTGCAGCTCGACTGCAGCACCGCCGCCGCCGCGCTGCAGCAAAGTGACTTTCTGGGCTTTTACCCCCACTAAATTCATTTCTTGCAAATTAAATTCCATTTTAATTCTTTTCGAAGCCTCTTTTGCAGTTTGCTGCTGCCGCGCAGTTTGCTGCTGCTGCGCAGTTTGCTGCTGCTGCGCATTTTGCTGCTGCTGCGCAGTTTGCTGCTGCTGCGCAGTTTGCTGCTGCTGCGCAGTTTGCTGCTGCTGCGCTGCAGCAGCAAATCAATCTTTTCCAGAAGTTCAGATATGGGCAAATGAACTTGAACTCAAGTGTCAGTTGCACTGCTTAAACTAAATAAATAAATATAAATATAAATATAAAATATAAATATAAATATATATTATATTTATATTTATTTATATTTATATAAATAAATATAAATATAAATATAAATATAAATATAAATATAAATATAAATATAAAAATAAATAAAAGAAAAAGAAATCTTCAAATATAAATATAAATGCAAATGTGCAAAAAGGCACTTCAGCAAAGCAGTTAAGAGTGCAGAAAAATAAAAAAGAAAATGAAAATAAATTAAAATAAATAATTTAAATATTCACAATAATTAGTTTAAAGAATAAATGAATTAAAACAATAAATAATAAATAAATAATAAATAAGTAATAAATAAATAATAAATAATAAATAAATAAATAATAAATAAAATAAATAAATAAATAATAAATAATAAATAATAAATAAATAAATAAATAAATAATAAATTGACTAAATGTTTATAACAATTAAAGTAAAGCGAAGAAAGTCCTAATGAGTTCTTTCTGAACAGTTCCAACTATGCAGCGCAGCAGCGTCGCCCACGCTGCTGCTGCTGCTGCTACTAGTGCTGCTGCTGCTGCTGCTGCTGCTGCCGCTGCTGCTGCTGCTGCTGCTGCTGCTGTTGCTGCTGCTGCTGCTCTTTCGAAGACCAATTGAGTGCAAGTTGCGGCTCCCGTGTCCCCTTTTCCAAATGGCATTTCGGAACCCGTCAGTCCTGCTGCTGCTGCTGCTGCTGCTGCTGCTGCTGCTGCTGCTGCTGCTGCTGCTGCTGCTGCTGCTGCTGCTTCTGCTGCTGCTGCTGCTGCTGCTGCTGCTGCTGCTGCTGCTGCTGCTGCTGCTGCTGCTGCTGCTGCTGCAGCAGCAAAAGCTTAGGGGCGGTGACAGCAACAGCAGCGCGAACTGCAGCAAGACCCGAAGGCTCTGTATAACCTGTCGGTTTGGCTGCTCGAGAGAGCATCAGATAGGCGCCTCGCCCCTAAACCCTAAACCCTAAACCCTAAACCCTAAACCCTAAACCCTAGATGAACTCCTCGTCTGCCTCGTGATGTGCTGCTTCCTCTTCTTCGCAGAAGTCCACTTTATATCTCAAAATCCCTCCAAGACCTCCAAAACCCTTTTCAAATTGAGACCCTTCTTGCGACCTGCGAAAACCCCAAACCCTAAACCCTAAACCCTAAACCCTAAATCTTAAAAGGCCCCCTTCAAAGCTGACCCAAATACTGCACCTATTTCTCGCTGCTACTACCACTACTACTACTACTACTGCTGCTGCTGCTGCTGCTGCTCTGCTGCTGCTGCTGCTGCTGCTGCTGCTCTGCTGCTGCTGCTGCTGCTCTGCTGCTGCTGCCGCTGCTGCTGCTGCTGCTGCTCCACTGCTGCTGCTGCTGCCGCTGCTGCTGCTGCTGCTGCTCCACTGCTGCTGCTGCTGCTGCTAGGGTTTAGGGTTTAGGGTTTGGACTTGTTGGTGACGAATTCGAGCTGGGCTCCGAAGTTTTTGTAGTTGTTGACGAGCCACTCCGTGAGGGTTTCTTGATTTATAATTTCCACTTCTGCTTCTTCTCCTTCTTTGTTCAAAAAGTCCTTTTTTGCTGCTGCAGCGCTCGCGAACACCACCTTCGTTTCCCCGCAGCTCTGCTTCAGCGTTATCCTGACAAACCACAAACCCTAAACCCTAAACCCTAAACCCTAAACCCTAAACCCTAGCCCCTGCGCCCTGGGGCCAGGCCCTGCGCAACTTGAAGATGATAAGCGACTCAGAAGCGTTACACTCTAGCCTCCAAACCCTCAACTTTGAGTCCCAAAAGCTAAACCCTAACCACCAAACCCTAAACCCTAAACCCTAAACCCTAAACCCTAAACCCTAATCTCTGGCCACTGCGACTGCAAGCGTCTTCTGCTACGCTGGGCCCCCTGCGGGGCCGCAGCCTCAACTTTGAGTCCCAAAAGCTAAACCCTAACCACCAAACCCTAAACCCTAAACCCTAAACCCTAAACCCTAAACCCTAATCTCTGGCCACTGCGACTGCAAGCGTCTTCTGCTACGCTGGGCCCCCTGCGGGGCCGCAGCGCCTGGAGCCCCGCACTCGGGGTTCAGGGCTAGGCTGGGGTTTGCGCTAGGGTTTAGGGTTTAGGGTTTAGGGTTTAGGGTTTGCCTGAGGACGTCGAGGGCCTCGTAAACTATCAAAATGTCCACCGCGCCCATCTCGAGGGCCTGGAGGGTTTCCAAAACCCCAAAGACATATTTGCCGGTGTCTTGTGCAACTTCTTCGAAGAAGCGGCCAATAAGTCTTTTCTCCTGAATGAACTTCACGTTCTGCAGCCTGCAGCAAGCAAAAGTCCAAACCCTGCACCCTCAGCAGCAGCAGCAGCAGCAGCAGCAGCAGCGGCGGCAGCAGCAGCAGCAGCGGCGGCGGCAGCAGCGCAGCAGCAGCGGCAGCAGCGCAGCAGCAGCGGCGGCAGCAGCGCAGCAGCAGCAGCAGCAGCAGCAGCAGCAGCAGCAGCAGCAGCAGCAGCAGCAGCAGCAGCAGCAGCAGCAGC
>NW_013653355.1:0-2016 GCF_000499385.1 Eimeria necatrix
TATTATTTCGGAGAATGTATTGAAGCTGCCTAATTTAATGCATTGACAAAAAACGCTGCGAATCAAACATCGTGGGATAACAAGAGTGTGCTGCGATTGTAATAGTGCTCATGAAAGCACAATCCCTAATGTTTTCGCTTTTTGGCTGAACCAGCAGTAACTCGACCAAAGTGTCAGGAATATTGCAATATTTTTTTCCGTTTAAGATAGTGCGCTTCATCGCGTATACTCCTGAACTCAAGTGAAAACAACACTCACCAATTTTTGTGGACTAGTTGTTCTTGAGATTGGAGGTTACCAACTAGCTTTATACATATTTTTGCAACATGTAGCCGCTTAACTTGGGGGTGAAATACGGTCCAGCAACACCAACACACCACCACCAATACTTAGGTTACATGCTCTTCTCGTGATACTACCAAAATATACTCCTGTTGATACTGAGACGGCACAGAGCGGGGAGAAGAAGTAGCCGCGTGCACCCTGCAAATGCAAAAGCGTTAAGGACATGCCAAGCGATTTGACACATGTGGCAAGTGCCTAACTACTCTTAGCTGACGCAAGGAAGTCACATTCGCTAATGGACTTCTGATCCATTTAACCAGAAAATACTTATTCTTGTTGAACATGGAGCCACACGTGGATAGGCGGCAAGGCTCTGCATCAAATTAGTGCTTTAATCTGCATTCCGCCTTCGCTGATCTTTTGGGTGTGCAGATGACAAGCATCACATAAATCAAATACCTTTTTCAATTGTTAATTAAGAGACATGAAAACATCTCTTCGCGCGCTAAAAACAGTTGTATTTTAGCGGCCTACTGATATTGGTTAGGTAGTCTTTTAAAGAGAAGAGGAAGGCCTGTGAAAGTAGACTTGGCCGAACCTACGAACAAATCACAGAAGCATTTTAAAAACCTGGTATTTAGAACCAAGGGTGTAAAGATAACAAGACAAACTCTAAGTCACGCTTCCCAAGCTGCAAAGGCAACTGCCGGCTACAGAATAAATGCAATGCAGATAGAGCAAACTCCTTAATAAAGCAAAGGTTACGACTATGCTCGTAGGCAAGCAAACCTTAGAACAACAAAATGTATCTTGTAAGCACCCGCCAATCTGCCAGAAGGACCACACCGCATGTTGCTGGCCGAGCATGAACTGCTTTGTGTCAGCTTTCTTGATGCTACCCAGATTGTAGGCTCTTCTCGGGAAAACCTTCGATTAGTGCTTTCTGGAGAGAACGACAAAAGCATGATTACACAATATATGTGAATTGGCGATGCTTGGTCACGCTTTCAATCAACTATCCACAGAGCAGATTGATGAGCATAGTGCACATGAAGTTTGCAGAAACATCATCAATCCTTCCACCAGCGCGCTGATACTTCAGATTCATGGCTGCTGAACACAGGCTGTGCGCAGCTGAATGCATCTCTTCTGATGTTTCAAGTTAGGCCTACAACATAAACGATTTCACTCATCTTAAAGTTCTGTGTCTGCATCATCTTTCCCCTTGGATTGTTTTTCTCTATACGCTCAAACAGAGTCAGCACGGTCTTGAAAATTCAGTAAGCTGTTTATTTTGGTACACTGTGTCAACCATTTGGAAGGGAGTATCCTCTGCTCACTGTGCACAGGGTTTCCGTTACTGCAAACTGCTGTATGTTGTTTTGCAGATTACTAAAATCAGTATGGCTCAGGCTTCTGTTTTTGTTATTGTATGCCTTTCAGACAAATTCTTTCCTTCAAAGTGATAAGCGCATTGTGTGATTGCTCGCCGAGCGTTAGCGTCTTGATTATCGCCTGGTTTCCTCGATTCGCGCTGCATTAATGCTCATGCTTATAGTTTTTCAGAAGATTCCTTCTAACATGTTAAGCAAAATAATGCTTTGAAGAAGGCCAAACGATGACTCATTTTAGAATCGCAACAAGTGAATGTCATGAGCGTCACTGATACGGGTTGGGGATTCG
This sequence comes from Eimeria necatrix, assembly GCF_000499385.1. Taxonomy (NCBI): domain Eukaryota; phylum Apicomplexa; class Conoidasida; order Eucoccidiorida; family Eimeriidae; genus Eimeria; species Eimeria necatrix. The sequence continues at coordinate 1,969 of NW_013653355.1, forward strand.
CCATAATGGCCACAAACTGTTTCATCTCCTGTATCACTGCAAACGTCT
>NW_013653356.1:0-2222 GCF_000499385.1 Eimeria necatrix
ATTACATATGAAAAACTGAAATTGCCTTTGAAAATATAGCTGGTTAGTTGCGCCTGCTGCACGAAACACCAAAGCTTCGGCACTCCTATTTGGAATGCAGCAGTTCGGCTTGGTTCTTGGTGAAGCTCTAAGAATGGTACAATGTTTTGTGCCCGCGAGCAGTCAAGAATTTTCTTTGTGTGTTGGTTGAGCTCCTCTTCAAGCTCGCCTTGACTTTGGTGTAGCTTTGGGGCTTAGCAGTCGACCGTTAGATATGAATACCGGTTTGCAGCTGTTGTTGGTCGCAGCCTTATGACCAAGAAAGCAAATTCTCTGCGTGAAAGCCAGCTTTCCAAAATCATTGAATGCCAACCATTTGCTGAGCTGTTACCTAAACACCACCGCACCGGTGCCAGGCTGCGAAGTTATTATCCAACGAGAAAGCTCCATAGCACTCCGCGGAATTTCCTGTAGCTGCACCAAATGTATTCAACTTTTGCGACTGCGGGTCTACAGTTGTCCGGTGTTGCCTTTGGTGTCATTTACAAATAGAGGCAAATTCGGCATTGCCAAAAATTTGGAATTTTTAAGGGTGTACGTTGTTAAAAAAAAGAGAATCCAAGGTGCGATAGGTTCGACAGAGGTTTATTCTTTGTAAGGACTATCTACATCATCTTTGTTGCGGAGCATGACGCCGTCTTTGGCCAGTCATACATTTTATATTGTGCGCATGGAACTGTTTGAGCAGAGGGCCGACAAGGCTAAGCCTGACAGTCTTTTTCAAGGCGCGCGCCAGCAACTGGGGGGACAGCTACCATGAGATCATAAACATGTATCCCGAGCTTGCGCCTGTGTGTGGAGCGTGAGACGTCAATATCCCGTGCGGTCCGCCGGATGGCCATTAATTCTATCTCAGTGCGTAATCTGCCAGCAGTAAATTCTTACGGCATTTGACGTTAATTCCACGTAGCCAGGTAAGCATCACTTTTGGACGGAGTTGCTGCCTCCCAAAATGTGAACATTTGCAAGGTCAGATGTGTTTGTTCGCAGTTTTGTCGGTGGCACCTTCCGGATGACGAATCGCATTAAGCGAGAGGCCAAGGCTTGCCCTATCTAGATATACATTCCGCCAGTGAGCGTTTGAGGCACTTGGCAACATTGGAGCTGTGTTGCTAGACGTGCTTGTCAGGCATCAAGGAGTTCTGCTTTTTTTGGACCGAACAAAATGCAGTGTCGTGAATTTAGGGAACCCGCGTTGCGAGCACTTACGAGATGTCCATCGAAGGGGCGCTCTTTTCCAGCAGCTACGCTTGTTCGCCAGTGCGCAAAGCGTGTCTTAAACCGTCGCTTGGCATTCCTTTGAGACGGATAGGAACATAGAGCTTGCATATGCACCCCCAAATTTCTACTGTGCCTCCTGTAGTCCTTTGATAACAAGGAATAGCGCCCGGCACACTTCGCTGAGCGTATTGCTGCGAAGGCGTCCGTTTCCTTTGTCATCGTTTCGTAAAAGCCTGGCAGGATTCTGCATTGAAGCTATCCCGTTAAAATTTTGAAAAGGATCGGTTTTACAGGGAGTAGGTTTCATTGGAGGCGAATTGTCAGAAAGCTGTGCTTGTTGCATGCTGCGTTCTTCTTAAAGCCGTACGAACCACAAAACGCGCTTACTTCTCGCAGAAAGTGCGTTGGACGCGTCCACCGAGGCTCCAAAATATTCAGTGCGCATATACTGATTTTGGCGGCAAGCCCTGCAAGGCCGGTTTTGGCGACGCAGCTCATACACTGTCGCACTAGCAGTCCGCTGGAGCATGGCAGCGCCTTAAAACTCACGCACGCTTGCTCACGTAACAGGTTTCGCACTGGCGGTTCGCTGGAGCATGGCCGCGCTTAGAAACTCACGCAAGCTTGCTCACGTATTAGGTTTTGCTGTTGAGCAGCCTTTTAATGAGTGCAGACTTTCTAAGTGTGCGGTGCGCGCCTGGCGCCTCCTGTCATAGTCGCTTCAGGCGTTTTCAAGGCATCCATCGCAGTGTGGAGCGTCGCTGAGCGCGTTTTGGCCAATACAGCAGGATCCAAAGCATTGCTCAAAGGTGCAAACCATTGGTCGGCATTGTGTTCGTTCCATGCAACTCGGACATAACGCAGGGCCCCCTTGCGTCCATCGGTGCTGCTCCCTTTGATAACAAGGAATAGCGCCCGGCACACTTCGCTGAGCGTATTGCTGCGAAGGCGTCCGTTTCCTT
>NW_013653357.1:0-3012 GCF_000499385.1 Eimeria necatrix
TCGGGAGTGCCTTTACGAAGCGTACGTCCTAGAGGTCCAAAAAACAAACAAAGTGAAGGACTGCCCGCATTTCTTACGTCATGACTTTTAATATAACTCTGCCCCCTCTCCAAACCCAAACCACTTCTCTATGCACTGCGCTCTCCAAAACACCGTGCAACGGACTGCGTGCTGCGTAGAAACACTGGAAGCCCAGCCGCACTGATGTTCGGTAAAGCTGTAGCGTCTAATCAACTAGCTACAAACAAATAGCGCAATTATAAATGCTCACTTGCCTCCAATCAAAAAACACCGATGGCAACAGAAACTCTGAGCAGAAGAATCGTGATGTCGCAGTGATCTGGATAGGCGGCACTTGATTATGACTGCTGCTCAGCCAAACGGCGTCAGTCAGTGCTCAGCAAAAGTGGGTAGCTAGTGAGACCAGTTCACGTATTTGGCTCTGAATTCGAGCTCAGCTGTTTCTGAGGGTCCATATTTCTACAAGGCTTACAAGCTGAGTGTGCATGCAATCGTTCTCTTCATATCGGATTTGCTGCAGTTGTGCTGGCATGCTACAACGTACTCGTTTGGAACCATCTTTTCTCACGCCATTGCAATACGGAGATCCCGGAGCTTTGAAATACCACGGCAGGGCATCTGCCGCTCCCCGTAGGCATTCATTTCAACAAAATGTTCGACATAATGGCATTCCAGACCACCACAGCTCCTACGCGACTAATTTAAATATGTAGCTTGCAACAGCAAACGCCTGAGTTTACGTATGAAGGAACGTAATGCAGAGAGGAAGTGAGTGGGTTCACTGGCAACTACTTTGCTTGTAGAAATCGCCGCGCATATGTTATAACCACTACTGCCCACAAGCAACCCTAAGCTGATATAACGTACGTCCTATTGAAAAAGAAACAGGACACTGGGTTGGGGATTGCACGAATTATGACCAAATGGGTTCATGAAAAAAATCGCATGATGCATCTCTCAAAGCCAAAGTGGAAGTACGCTGCACGCTACAAGTATTCCTAAAGACCACAGAGCTTGGGTTTATGATATCCACTAATTTTGCAAGTGTGCGTGTCTCCTGTGCTCATGTGCCACAGCTCGTGAGGAATATTCAAGCGGCAGGCTCTATGTATGCACCAAGAGTCACGCGAGTTCATCAAGTGACGAACGGGAGCCCCGCTCGGCTCACTGCCTGGACGTCACCATGCCTACGGCGCCAGTAACGTTCCTCTTAAGATGATATTACGAAGCGGATGCATGAAATATTTGCTCAATGACGAGCTAGAAACTGTTCGAAACGTGGATTTTGCAGCATATAGAGAAACAGGTTCTTAACTAATGCCACTCAAGCTCGCTTTGGCGGTTTTACAAATTTTCGTGCGAGTCGCGTACGTCCTAGATACATTAAATGGAAATATCTGTGAATGTGGCGAAGACAATCAATACAACGTTTCCAAGACTTGATTCACCTTAGTGACGACACAAGCATTATCAGTGGCGCGACCTTTCTCGATGGAGGCCGCAGCGCTAAGATAGAGGAATTAATATTCGTAGCACAACAAAGCTTGGTTGGCCATCTAGATTCTCGATTTCAGTATAGATTATCCGGAGCGAATGGCTAGGAAGACTGTTTATGGCGTCTCGAGAAAATAAAACAGTGCAAAGGGTGCATAAGTGCAAGGACAGCACTTCCAGCTACACATCGGATACGCAATTCGGCAAAACAAAAAAACTTCACAGAACCTTAGGTAGCTTAGCTTCATTGCTTTGGGGGCGGAAAAACGTCCGTGAACCGAGGCGCTTCATGCTTAGGTGTACTTTCAAGCACCCTCACATATGTTTGTTGTCAGTGCTATTGGCTTGCCGAGACTAACCTGAGATTCCTCTTAACATCATGGTCAAAGTACATTGAGAGCTTATCACAAAAACGCCTGAACCGACGGTGGTTCTACAGTCGAAATACACTAGTGCGAAAACGCACACACAGCGAACTCGCCTTCGCTCACCGACGCGTTCAGAGGCTCTGTAAGCAACTTTATATATAGAAAACGCTCTTCCGATCTCATAGATTGGCCAGAGAGTCTTGCCCACAAATTGTGTGTGACCTTGCACAGGTGGGAACGTAGGCTGTAAACCAGGTCAAACTCAATGGGCTTTACTCACACTTAAAATCATCGCTTTTTGAGTCTCGCCCAAACTTGCCCATAGCCAGTACCACTAAAACAATCATAAGTTCAGCGAGACGCACGAGCTGGTGAGCAGCATTCGAATTGTCTTCAATGGGCCGCAAACATTTGGGCCCCTGATTACCCATCTATTTAGGCAACAGAATATGCCAGAGCCTACCTCTGTGTCAAACGCCACAAACGGAACCGAGAAGCGACGAAGAATGCCCAAACGACTTATGCCACATGCCGATAGGTAGCGACAAGGAGTGCAAAACTTTACGACGTAATAGCTGTGAGCCTGGCAATGCACGTCCATCGATACACAACGTACACGAAGTACCATCTTATCATGCATATGACAAAGCCCAAAGAAAATGCATATTGGCGTTACAACGCGTTTGAAACGCAATAGCGACCTCTGCCTCCACAGCAGCGACTGAAATGATTCGCCTCCCATTTACTGATGTTTACGTATCGTACGCTCTGTTGTTATAAAGACAAAAGGCCCCTCTGTCTCGTACCCCATGTCAAACGCAGCATCTGCATCTCCTTCCGCTGCTAGAAAACCCCCGATACGTCTCTCGTGTAACACTAAACCATAGATATCTCCTGCTTTCGCAACTGCTGCCGGCATCCCTCTAATGGGCACTTCAGCGGAGTGCCTTTACGAAGCGTACGTCCTAGAGGTCCAAAAAACAAACAAAGTGAAGGACTGCCCGCATTTCTTACGTCATGACTTTTAATATAACTCTGCCCCCTCTCCAAACCCAAACCACTTCTCTATGCACTGCGCTCTCCAAAACACCGTGCAACGGACTGCGTGCTGCGTAGAAACACTGGAAGC
>NW_013653358.1:0-1916 GCF_000499385.1 Eimeria necatrix
TGGCCTGATAGGAACGTGGCCAAAACCGACATGCGGTGTACGTACACCTGGAAGTGGCGGCGTGCAGACAGGAGGTGCTGCTGCTGCTGCAGTCGCGTGCTGCAGCTGCTGCAGCCCCGTGCTGCAGCTGCTGCACTTGACTGCAGCAATTAATTTTGAGAAGTTTTATTTATTTTGAGAAGTTTTATTTAATCGAAAATGCAATTCATTTGTCTTCGGGCCCTTCCGCGTCTGTGAGGCGCAGCGCGCTCAGCTGCTTCTCCGTCTCCGCCGCTGCTGCTGCTGCTGCTGCTGTTGGCGTTGCTGCTGCTGCTCTTGGCGTTGCTGCTGCTGCTCTTGGCGTTGCTGCTGCTGCTCTTGGCGTTGCTGCTGCTGCTGTTGGCGTTGCTGCTGCTGCTCTTGGCGTTGCTGCTGCTGCTGTTGGCGTTGCTGCTGCTGCTCTTGGCGTTGCTGCTGCTGCTGTTGGCGTTGCTGCTGCTGCTGCTGGCGTTGCTGCTGCTGCTGTTGGCGTTGCTGCTGCTGCTGTTGGCGTTGCTGCTGCTGCTCTTGGCGTTGCTGCTGCTGCTCTTGGCGTTGCTGCTGCTGCTGCTGCGGCGTCCTCCGCGTCTGCGCCCGGCGCCGCAGCGGGAGGCGCAGCCTTCTTTGCTGCAGCAGCAGCAGCAGCAGCTGCTGCTGCTGCTGCTCTGAGAGCAGCAGCAAAGAGAGCGCTGGGGGGCGCCCCGCGGGCCCGCGCTGCTGGCTTGGGACTTTGCGCAAAGTTGCATGCAGGAGGGGCAAAGACAAGATAAACTTCGAAAGGAATTAAAGCCTCAGCAGAAGTGCTTCTGAGGAGTGCGAGGCGTTTGGTTCTGCTGCTGCTGGCTGCTGCTGCTGCTGCTGCTGCTTGCTGCTGCTGCTGCAGCGCCGTGCTGCGCGTGAAACTCACGAACTGCTGCATCTCCTGCTGCGCATACACCCCAGCCCCCACCAGCCGCCGCAAACCCCACAAGTACTTGGAGTTGAGTTGGGGGTTTTTGGAGAAGAGGGGCCCCTCTGGGGTGTACGTACACCGCAGGTAAACACCCCACAAACTGTCCCGGATCGCAGCAGCCTGCAGCACGTACTGCTGCAGCACGGCGCCCGCGCGCTCCACCACGCCGGGTGTCTGTACACCCCAGAAGCAGCAGTCCGCCCGCTCCTGCAGCAGCAGCTGCAGCGTCAGCAGCTCCGCCCCCATGGCCTGGAACTCCAGGAAGCACTTTCCTGCTGCTGCTGAGTAAAAGCTGTGCGACAGCAGCGACAAACAGGGGCCCCCGGGGCCCCCGGGGGCCCCTGCTGCTGCTGCAGCAGCAGCAGCAGCGGGCGTTTCCGCCGCGCCGAGCGCCGCAGCAGCAGCCGGCGTTGCTGCTGCAGCAGCAGCAGCAGCAGCAGAAGCTGCAGCAGGCGGCGGCGTCGTCGAGGCCGAAGCAGACGCGCCCCGCAGCGGCTCTTTGCTGCTTCCGGCGAACAGCAAAGTGGGCGAGGGCGGCAGCAGCGGGCTGCCCTCCTGCTGCTGCTGCTGCTGCGCGCAGGGAGCAGCAGCAGCAGCAGCAGCAGCAGCAGCAGCAGCAGCAGGCCTGCGCGACAAGAAGTAGCTGTTGCAGCGCCGCAAACTCCTGTCTTTCTTCGCCCGCCACAAGTGCAGCAGCTCTTCTCTTTCCATACTTAACTCCAAGTGGCGCTGCAGCAGCGGAGTTTCCCAAACCCTCTTCACTGCGCGGTAAAGGGCCCCGTAGTCCGGCACTGCAGCAGCAGCAGCAGCAGCAGCAGCAGCAGCAGCAGGCAGCTCCGCCTCCCACTCCTCCCTCGGCTCCTCCTCGGGGGCCCCCAAACGCGGCGGGGGGGCCCCCAAGCCTGCCCCCCTCCCCGGGGGGCCCCCCCCTCCCAGGGCCTCCCCA
>NW_013653359.1:0-1675 GCF_000499385.1 Eimeria necatrix
GTTGTTTGCATTGCTGGCGTTTGCGGCGCATTTAAGGACAGACTTGCGCTGTGGCATTTGTTGTGGCATTGTGCATCAGATTGATGCCAAAAGGAGTCCGGTCTCTTCTGCATCGGACTGTTTCGCGACAGATGAGCAGAGCTACGGAATAGTGCAAGCACATATGTGAACCCAAGGGCTTTTCATGCTACATGAAACGTGTAAAGCGAACTGCGGCGCGGATGGCCTCATTTTTCCGACGCAGTTACTGGACTCGAGCATGGCTCTGTCTACACAGCTCTTCGAAACGTCTGCGTGTTAGTTTCAGCACTTGCATTGCCTCTGAATAGCGCTGCAACACAGTAGACTTGATAAGAAAGGTCATGGCGCGATGAGCTGACTAAGCAGCTTCATGGGTATCACTGGAAAGTGGGGATATACTTCTAAACTAGGGCTTGCAAAAGGGAGGGAGCATTGTGACGGCCGTTCTGCGTCTGATGCTCCTTTGCACGCCGTATGATTGGTTTCGAGACATCGCAGTGATTACTGTGTATCGTTGTTTCTTGCGCTTGGAAGTCCACTGCTGCAGGATGTATGCAATAACTTCTCTAGCGCAATTTAGTAGCATATTTGAAAGTTCATTTTTGAGTTTTCCTCACTTGCGACTCAGTCTGGTATGCTGCAAAGTATGCTGACAAAATTAGATGAGCTTGCGCATTCCTAAAAGGCGTACGGAAGACGCTTTGCCCACATCAGGGGAAGCGCCTATGCATAGTCACTTGGCTGAGGTGCGAACAAGCCTTGAATATGAGCTAGGAAAATCACTGCGACATTAATGTATAACGGACGCGCCGCTTACGATAAAAGAAAAACACAACAAGAAACGCAAGATTACACGTGAGTAGAACGCGGTGAGTGTAGACAGATACGCCTGGGGTCGCCTGTTGCACAGTCGTATCCCTTGCCATCAGTGCCTTTAATACTCACTGTACACCCTCCAGAAACCTGTTCGGATGCTCACGCAATGTAGAAGTGACATTTTGTTTCTTGGATTCGATCTGCAACTTTCGCTTTGTTGGGAAGGCACTTGGTGGTAGGTCGGGTGATTTCAGGGGCTGTCGTGAAGCAAAGAATTGGCGTTACTGGCATTGACAGTCCTGCAGAGCAAACGCATGCATGGCTCGGACAAATAACCCCCTTGCGTATCGCTCGGCTTGTGACAAGTGGCGAAAGACGAGCACTCCGCTGTATATGTATCAAACGCGGGTGCTGGGTCTGTGTTGGAAAGGCAACGAGCTTCTTCATTTGCTGGAGAAGCAACGTGCTGCTGCATGTGGCGGTGTTCGATAGGAGCACTTCCTGGCGGGTGGGTTGCGATGCTAGTTGATCACCTCTTCTGTGTGTTCTGCAAATGGCAATTACATTTGCATGGCCTGATTTTTCGGCGTCATGAAGCATCACTGCTCGTTTTCGGAATGGTTCTTGATGCCTTAAAAGACCTCAGCTGCCCCTGACTTTCCTCAAATGGCGCTATGTTTTGCTTGATGTTGCATCTAGCGAGCTAGAGGAAATAACCAGACAGCCCGCCGCTGAACTGCATGAGGTGGCTAAGAACGGTTGTTATTTACGTCCTCTGCTGTGTTGGTACGGTTAGTGCTTTTCTCCCGCTAAAATGTTGCATCGCCGCAGTGTAGGT
>NW_013653360.1:0-2486 GCF_000499385.1 Eimeria necatrix
GAGCCTTGAAGCTTCGATCCTGTACATACTTCCTTCTGTCTCTGTCAGTGTCTGTGTCTAATGTCGTCGTGTCTTATTAGCAGTTGCCTGCCTTCATGCCAGTGGCTGACTGCCACGGTTATGTTGCTCTCTCAAAACGGTTGCTGCTTAGATCCAATGATCTGTCTATCGAATTGCGCATATTCGTTTGATACCTATATGAAGGCAGTGGAGCAAGATGCGGGAAGCGGGTGTTTGGGTCGGCCGGCAATAGCTCAGTTGGTAGAGCGGCAGACTGTAGAGGTTGCAGTTATCTGTTGGTCCCTGGTTCGATTCCGGGTTGCCGGATGCTTTCGCTTTATCTGCTGCTCCGCATCAGCAATATCTCGTTTTTGCAAAAGGACAGAGTCATGGATGCCATATAAAACCGTAAATGCCTTGCATCTCAAAAAGGGAATGACAGAAATACCTGCAACCACAGTCTCTAAGAAGCTGAAATACAGTAAATCACGTGATGACGCTTGTCACATGCGCTCATGTTTTCGAGGGTTCCTCTAGACTGACACGCAAAGAGAGCTTCTTCTCCACGAACCCACGAGCACCTCAAAGTCTAGGTTGTCTCCTTTTTCCCTTGAATTTATTTCTTCCACTGTGGCGCATACGCGTGTACTGTACTGTCTTTGGTTTTGTTTGCATTCCCCTCCGTAACAGTCGCTTTCCGTCACTTTGCCTCTGTGGCAACTTCCGTCGCTGTGACCGTCTCTGTACCTGCATCAAAGCATCTTTCCCTTTTCGCCAACGCTTGCGTCAGTCTGTAATCCACGGCAACCCATGAGCGCCTCAAGGCCTCTGTTGTTTCCTTTTTTCCCCTTCTATCTACTTTTTCCACTGCCGCACATATGCCTGTACTGTCTTTGGTTTTGTTTGCACTCCCCTCCGTAACAGTCGCTTTCCGTCACTTTGTGTGGCAACTTCCGTCGCTGTGACCGTGTCTTTGCCTGCGTCAAAGCATCCTTCCCTCTTTGACGACGCTTGCGTCAGTCTGTAATCCACGGCAGTCTTCGTGGGCCTTTGTCCCTTCTTATTAGTGTTTGCAGCCCTAAAGCTTCGATCCTGTAAGCACTTTCTTCTCTCTCTGCCATTGTCTTTTTCAAACGTTTCCGTGCCTTATTAGCAGCTGCCTACGTTCACGCCAGTGGTTGACTCTCGCGGTTATGCTGCTCTGCCGAAGCGGTTGCTGTTTAGATCCAGTGATCTGTATATCGAATTACGAATATCCACTTGATACCTCTGTGAAAAGGCAGTGGAGCGAGATGCAAGGAGCAGGCGTGCTGGCCCACCGGCAATAGCTCAGTTGGTAGAGCGGCAGACTGTAGACGTTGCAGTTATCTGTTGGTCCCTGGTTCGATTCCGGGTTGCCGGATGTTTTCGCTTTATCTGCTGCTCCGCACACGAAATTTTCCTGATATTTTGAATATCGAAGGAATTATAAATTACGCATTCCGCTCAATTAAAGAGAACTGCCCTTGCCCAGCAGGCCGGCATCCACTCTGTCTGTTACAATAAAGTAGACCAAAGCAAATTGTCAGTGCCTTCATCTCAGAAAAAAAGTCACAGCAATACCGCCAAGCACATTCTCTGAAAACATAGAAGGCAATGTATCAAGGGAAGGTGCTTCTCACATGCTCTCATTTTGTTGACGACTGACACCTGAAGAGTGCTTCTTCTCCACGAACCCATGAGCACCTCAAAGTCTCCGCTGCTTCCTTTTTCCGCTTGAACTTGCCTTTTCCACTTTGGAACATTTGCATGTACTATCTTCAGCTTTGTTTGCACTCGCCTCCGTAAAAGTCGCTTTCCGCCACTTTGCCTGTGTGGCAACTTCCGTCGCTGTGACCGTGTCTGTGCCTTCGCCAGAGCATCCTTCCCTTTTCGCCAATGCTTGCGTCAGTCTGTAATCCATGGCAGTCTTTGTAGACCTTTGGCCCTTCTTATTAGTGTTTGGAGCCTTGAAGCTTCGATCCTGTACATACTTCCTTCTGTCTCTGTCAGTGTCTGTGTCTAATGTCGTCGTGTCTTATTAGCAGTTGCCTGCCTTCATGCCAGTGGTTGACTGTCACGGTTATGTTGCTCTCTCAAAACGGTTGCTGCTTAGATCCAATGATCTGTCTATCGAATTGCGCATATTCGTTTGATACCTATATGAAGGCAGTGGAGCAAGATGCGGGAAGCGGGTGTTTGGGTCGGCCGGCAATAGCTCAGTTGGTAGAGCGGCAGACTGTAGAGGTTGCAGTTATCTGTTGGTCCCTGGTTCGATTCCGGGTTGCCGGATGCTTTCGCTTTATCTGCTGCTCCGCATCAGCAATATCTCGTTTTTGCAAAAGGACAGAGTCATGGATGCCATATAAAACCGTAAATGCCTTGCATCTCAAAAAGGGAATGACAGAAATACCTGCAACCACAGTCTCTAAGAAGCTGAAATACAGTAAATCACGTGATGACGCTTG
>NW_013653361.1:0-1893 GCF_000499385.1 Eimeria necatrix
TAAACTGCCCTGTAGCTTGGCGGGTGCTCTCTTTGTAGCTCGCTGCATGCATGTTTGGGGAGCTAAGCGAAATTCATGAGCAAGGTAATTTCGGAAAACCTGAGTGAATCACAAGCTTTCGGGACGACCCCAGCGCTACAAACCAGAACGCAAAAGACGTCGACACAAGGATCGCGTCATTTCGGCCCCAAAATTGATTCCAGGCGCCTTGTTTTTCCCAGTTCCCTTCAGCACTTCGCAACAATGGCTGAGCAAATACAACTGCGCATCAATTTGACTTCGGCAAGCAAAGCCATCAATATGCATCGTCAGGAGCTTCAACAAGTGTGATGCAGGACATAGGAAAGTAGGTCTTCGTCTGAATGTAGCGCGTTTCTTCACCATAGTTGTGCTCAGAGCAGAGTTGGCAGCACATGCAGCACGTTTAATGGCTTAGCCCAGCTCTCTCGAGCAATATTGCAACGCGGCGGCCTATATCACATGTCAACATATCGGCGACTCATCACCTTACTTGCTGAAAAGGCAAGGTTTCCAAAGTACTTTTGAGGTCTCTTTTCTCTCAAAACTGGGTCAGCCTGTAGCGTACTGTTCAGCAGGCCGGTCGAAGCATGCGATCCACCTTGTAATATCTGGACCCGGCTGCTTTAAATTTTCTTGATGCCTGCTAAACAACGACAGAAATAAATATGAACACATCACAGTCGCAAGCAGCAGGACGCATACATCATCCCGCTGCACAAGAATGCATCCCTATCTGCCGTCGAGCCCAAATGCATCTCCGTATATCCACCTATAAAGCACGTGGCTTAAGTGCTTTCCACATTTCTGCGTGAAGCTCTCAAAAACATTAAAACGGCTGTCTTGTAGGTGGCCATGCATCTGCTCTGCTGTAGGCCCAACGAAAATAAAACGGCCATAGTAAAACAACAACTCGTAGCAGCTCGCTGGGTTGAGATAATACGGATCAACGGAGATAGGCCGCGCAGCCCCAGCCAATCTGCAAATCACATTAACAGAAATATCGCTAAAATCATGTCTAGTGGCTCTTCAAAAACAGCCGCTGCAGATATAGATCACATGATCGCTCAAACCCATCAGCCTTGGACATCGATACTCAAGGTCGTCTCTCTTCACCCACTGTCTGCACTCCGCGAAGAACACCTTGTATCTTGGTCAAGCGTATTCCCTCGGAAGGATGCCGTAGACTTTCGATTACCATAATTGGGTCATGCCTCAGGAAGGACCCTTAGCGAAACATTTAAACAGTTCGTCAGCCATGTTCTAAATATCAAACATGTGTCTCAACTTCAAGATAAGCCTACCCAGTCGTTTTGATATTTCAGCTTAATTTACTGCACAAATGTAGATTTCGGTCGTTGACACAAGTCACTCTCAACATGAGATCGAGATATTTTGGACCAACCCTGGTGCCATGAAGATTCCTCGTACTGACTGCGCCCACGAACTCCAGAGAAACAAGACGACATCACCCAAAGGGGCAGCATGCCCCAACCTATAGAGGTACTCACGGGCCAGTATCTATATAGTAGAGAAGGCAACTAAACTGGCACCAGAGGTTTGTTACTCAGTGATGATTGGATTTGCAAGAAAAACAGAAGCCCTTGGACTGTCAACTGTTGAGATAGGGCCGGACATCAAAGTGTCATGCTGCCTTGCATCTACCAACAGTGGAAACTGTACAAGCAAAGGGACAAAATAGCTGTCCTTTACGTAGTATGTGCATGCCCCGAATCACCAAAAGCGAATAACGTGAATGCAGGGTGATTCTGAGCTCTTAATTCGAACTTTCAAGCGGACTACTCACCCAACGATAGAACACACTACACATGGGTACATATGGTTGCAATGTCCACAGTTACCTAACAAGTTGCC
>NW_013653362.1:0-2353 GCF_000499385.1 Eimeria necatrix
ATTTGAACCTCACGCCGTGAAGATACTTAACCTTAAATGCTGTGCCGACAAAATGTACGTGAATGCTAAATGAGGGTTCGCTTCATGAACGTTAGAAGGGGAAATGTTTCTGCAGGAAAGGAATAAGGTCCTTTTACAGCTGGTACGCACGGACTAAATAATACCAGTCTTGTGCAGATCAAAAAATGCGGTAACGGTACAGATCGGAACTTTTTGGCCGGCAAGTAAAAGCTTCAGCAGGCTACGGTGACTGTTCGGCCTGAACCCGCCGCCAACGTGCTCGCCGCACACTCTATTTCATTATTGAGTCTGATGCATGGCCGCCTAAAGTCTGCCATGCTCGCACCACGCGCTTCCTTAAAGGTGTTAATAAGAAGCGTCTTCAGACAACATGTGGAATAAATCGATTTCCCGGCAAAGCAAGTGTCCACAAGTGTATGCCGTTAAGGAGAACTAGTGGAATGCGACTGAAAGTGTTCGTGCGTGTTGCGATACAGCATAAGCAACGGTGTTGAAAGACTTTGTGGAATTCCTGGAAAGCGAAATGCCCTCCTCGTGACTTTCCTTGTGGCGTATTTTGGTCACTGCCTCTACAGACCACAGTGTTTCAAGATTCGATAATCGTGGAACACGACCTGGAAGCGAGTCACATTGCAACTTTTGTCGCTATTTACTAGAAGCTCGCCGGCCTCATTTTACTGGCACCCCTTATCAACACGTCGTGGAATGAGGCATAATTCTGCACCAGCTGCTGTAGCAAGCGAGTTTGGAGCAGAAATCGCGTTGAAGTGACGAAGCCTTCTAATGCAGAGCAAGAGAAGGCCCAAGGAATCAAAAGCATTGGCGTAGGCACCAACTGATCTTTGCAGGAGGCACCAGAGTTATGGCCAATAGTGTGGGAAGTGGCAGCTTTGTGCTGAAATATATTTAGTGGCTTGCATCGATTAGGCATATTCCGCCAATTCGGCGGCGACGCCTTTAGCTGTTTTGTACTAAGTGTTTTACCAACCGTGACTCACCGTAATGAGACACGAAACGTACAACTATGCGCACTTGAATGATCCTTCAATAAAGTGCTTTTAGAGACAGTCTTCAAACGGCCAAGTTGAGAACCTCTTTTGACATGCACAGTGTGTTTCGTGGGTCCATTGTTTGGATGAAGTGCCGCCTCACAAAGCACCTGCTTTTTGGTCCTATCTTCAATTATCGCTTGACCCATGTCAAACCCCAGGCGCGTTCTGCAAACATGTGAGTGCAACGAGCTTGCACATAATGCCAACAAGATTCTTCAACACAAATTGAAAATAAATGACTTTTGTCCTGAAGCCTGTAGGTTGCGTGCTTCGTTTCTTTCTCGTCACCGCATCTATTTGTTCAATCTACTGCGTCTGTTTGCTCTGTGATTATTTCACGTTTCACCATGCTTCACAAGCTCTCAATCTTCGCAAACGCCTGTGCACTGGAATCTGCTGAGACAAAGGCTAGGAGTGCTAATGCGTTTCCAAAGACTACTTGGGTAATTTTGGGAGGCGGCAGACAGGCACGTTTTCCTTGACTCGCTCCCAGATACGTTTTGTATTGCGAAAGAAATGCGGTCAGGCAGGAGCAGGACGTGTTCCTCAAAACCAGGTTACTGTGGCGTTTAGAGCGTGACACTTACCTTTAAACTGTACGCTGCACCGCACTCGCGCAAATCCCATGAATCTGTGGCTGACGGCTGCTGTGGGATTCCTAGACTCTGCGCAAGAACAATTTTGAGTTGCGCGTGATCGCATACTTTCCCACGTTGTGACTCACAAGTGGTCTCGTGCAGCTAGACGCATAGATGCAGAGAACGTGTGTGCTTGTGTTTTCGACAGAAGGCGACGGGTTCGTCTCTGAGCACTTTGATTCACTGCATCTCGTGTAAGTTAGAGGTCTCGGCTGAACTAGGGGAAGTGGGCAGCAGGCCATGCTGTGATGCGTTGACAAGTCAAGTGTTGCTGCTTGGCCGAAATGTAGCCAAGCGACGGTGCACGTAGCAGAGGGAGGACGGCAGCATGGAATGGACTGATAACATCTACGGATGCGATTTCATGATTGCGATGCGCATAGCGCGTGGGTGCACTGTGATGCTGGTGGGCGAGTCGAGTTGTGAGCAAGAGGCGTGGAGAAGCGCCGTCTGATCGACTTCGTGAATGCCGCCCGAATGCCACGTTCCATTCTTGTGTTGGTTATTTCTGTTGAAAGACACAAGCATTTAAGGTACTCCATCTAAAATAGGCGGGGAAACTTCACTACTCAGGAAAGCTGCGCATTGTCAGGGGCTTAAGTGTAAAAGACGTTAAACGTCCGCCATGAAGATGATTTATGA
>NW_013653364.1:0-2704 GCF_000499385.1 Eimeria necatrix
TGCATTCTGACCTACAGCACAACACAACTGCACGGCCTCGCGAAGTTGCTGCCCTGCAGCTAACAGCCGTGTCTCGAGACGTGACGGTTTGATCAATGTATCGGCCTCACAAGCAGAGCTGCATTCTGACCTACAGCACAACACAACTGCACGGCCTCGCGAAGTTGCTGCCCTGCAGCTAACAGCCGTCCTCTCTTTGAACAGATATTTTTGCACCCACAAGCTGCACTCTCAAAAGTCTCAGTAACAGCCAAACGTGTCGCACCACGCACCCAGAATCCAGTAGGTCCTCAAAACCAATGCCACTCGCCCACCCATTCTAGGCATCCAAATAAAAGCCTACGGCAACTGGTAAAAGGAACCTCCCTGGGCACCGACACTGCGACGATGCAACATTTTAGCGGGAGAAAAGCACTAACCGTACCAACACAGCAGAGGACGTAAATAACAACCGTTCTAAGCCACCTCATGCAGTTCAGCGGCGGGCTGTCTGGTTATTTCCTCTAGCTCGCTAGATGCAACATCAAGCAAAACATAGCGCCATTTGAGGAAAGTCAGGGGCAGCTGAGGTCTTTTAAGGCTTCAAGAACCATTCCGAAAACGAGCAGTGATGCTTCATGACGCCGAAAAATCAGGCCATGCAAATGTAATTGCTATTTGCAGAACACACAGAAGATGTGATCAACTAGCATCGCAACCCACCCGCCAGGAAGTGCTCCTATCGAACACCGCCGCATGCAGCAGCACGTTGCTTCTCCAGCAAATGAAGAAGCTCGTTGCCTTTACAACACAGACCCAGCACCCGCGTTTGATACATATACAGCGGGGTGCTTGTCTTTCGCCACTTGTCACGAGCCGAGCGATGCGCAAGGGGGTTAATTGTCCGAGCCATGCATGCGTTTGCTCTGCAGGACTGTCAATGCCAGTAACGCCAAATCTTTGCTTTACGACAGCCCCTGAAATCACCCGACCTACCACCAAGTGCCTTCCCAACAAAGCGAAAGCTGCAGATCGAATCCAAGAAACAAAATGTCACTTCTACATTGCATGAGCATCCGAACAGGTTTCTGGAGGGTGTCAGTGAGTATTAAAGGCGCTGATGGCAAGGGATACGACTGTGCAACAGGCGACCCCAGGCGTATCTGTCTACCCTCACCGCCATCTACTCACGTGTAATCTTGCGTTTCTTGTTGTGTTTTTCTTTTATCGTAAGCGGCGCGTCTGCTATACATTAATGTTGCAGCGGTTTTCCTAGCTCATATTCAAAGCTTGTTCGCACCTCAGCCAGGTGACTATGCATAGGCGCTTCCGCTGATGTGGGCAAAGCGTCTTCCGTACGCCTTTTAGGAATTCGCAAGCACATCTAATTTTGTCAGCATACTTTGCAGCATACCAGACTGAGTCGCAAGTGAGGAAAACTCAAAAATGAACTTCCAAATATGCTACTAAATTGCGCTAGAGAAGTTATTGCATACATCCTGCAGCAGTGGACTTCCAAGCGCAAGAAACAACGATACACAGTAATCACTGCGATGTCTCGAAACCAATCATACGGCGTGCAAAGGAGCATCAGACGCAGAACGGCCGTCACAATGCTCCCTCCCTTTTGCAAGCCCTAGTTTAGAAGTAAATTCCCACTTTCCAGTAAGACCCATGAAGCTGCTTAGTCAGCTCATCGCGCCATGACCTTGCTTATCAAGTCTACTGTGTTGCAGCGCTATTCAAAGGCAATGCAGGTGCTGAAACTAACACGCAGACGTTTCGAAGAGCTGTGTAGACAGAGCCATGCTCGAGTTCAGTAACTGCGTCGGAAAAATGAGGCCATCCGCGCCGCAGTTCGCTTTACACGTTTCATGTAGCATGAAAAGCCCTTGGGTTCACATATGTGCTTGCACTATTCCGTAGCTCTGCTCATCTGTCGCGAAACTGTCCGATGCAAAAGAGACCGGACTCCTTTTGGTATCAATCTGATGCACACTGCCACAACAAATGCCACAGCGCAAGTCTGTCCTTAAATGCGCCGCAAAGGCCAGCAATGCAAACAACCGTACCCGACTCGAACGCAGTAGGACACGAAGTCATCCTCGATACGTTTCCGTGAATGCTCTCAAACAAAAAGTTCAATACGGGCAGGCGAACGCGTCTACACATTTGTTTGTCCTCACTAATCACCGTTTTTAGAAGCACTCATGAAGCTGTATAGAATATGTGAGGACGCTGCCTTCACGTAATATATTTCAACAGCGCAGCTGTTGTGCTTAAACCAATGACCAATGGAATGCTGGGCATCAGCATGGCTGGTCCCAAATCACGCACATGGATTCTGCAAACAAGCATTTCCTGAAAATCCAGCTTTGCTTCCAAGCCGCTTCAGCGCAATGCCGGCAGATAGTGGCAACATCTGAGCATTGTGAGGCATGCAGAAACTTCACTTCCGGAGCGTCCTCCTGAAGTTCCCTCAACTCTACGCCATTCTGAGGCCTGCTTCGTTCCATTTGACACAAGTGGTATTTCGCTAGCTGCTGCTTCAGTTCCCTTGGAACAGGTGCAGAATTTCTAGAAGAGGGCAACAAACATTCCAGATCATCATACGCAAACAAAAATAGCTCCAGCCACTTGAGACGCTACCATATGCAACACTCACTTTACGAGATGATGTGCGCCGCTGCAGGCGCGTCTGGCGTAGCAACACCAGAATAAAGGC
>NW_013653365.1:0-1988 GCF_000499385.1 Eimeria necatrix
TCGCAAAACAATTGTTTTGCTTCATCTGACTTACGACCACAAAAGCCGAATGCGAAAAATACCACGCACTGCTAAGCTTCGAGCACATATTGTAATACTGTTGGTGCTAAAACTCAGGACCAAGATGCTTCCTCTATCATACCCCTTAACCTGCCACTTACCCTGCCAACAGCTCACCAGAAACGCGACAACAACAGAGCTTCGAACTCGCTCAGCTCTGCAACAGCCAGTAAACACAACTAACTGTGGGTCTACCCACTATCTGTTACAAGCAACAAAGCCTAGCAAGTGATGCTATCCTTCGTGGGCAGACCATGGGGACACCTGCACAAACGACAAGTGTAAAGCCATGCAGCACTGCACCGCAATCAAGTCACTGCCAAACCAACTGCCAAGACAAACCGCACGTCGAACAAATAGCCTATGCATCAGCACCGGCTCCGCGCCTCTTGTTTTGTAATAGCCACCGCACCTCCATCGCACCGCGCTCACTCTACTTTGAAACCACACGTCTTGAAAGTCACCAGTGACGCTTCTCAGAATGCTCCACGACTCACTTACATGCCTGCATATGCTAGGAAGCCAACGAACAAACGCCTCTTCTTTCTTCTCCAAACATCTGAATCGGCCTTGTAACGGACTGCAGTGCAGCTGCACAAAACAACTGTTTTCCTACATCTGACATAGGGCCACAAAAGCCGAATGCGAAAAATACCACGCACTGCCGAGCTTTGCGCACATATTGTGATACTGTTGGTGCTACAATTCAGGAGCAAGATGCTTCCTCTATCATACCCCTTAACCTGCCACTAACCCTGCCAACGGCTCACCAGAAGCGCGGCAACAACAGAGCTTCGAACTCGCCCAGCTCTGTAACAGCCAGTAAACACAACTGGCTGTGGATCCACCCACTATCTGCGACAAGCAAGAAAACCTAGCAACTGTTGTTATCCTCGGTGGGCAGACCATGGGGACACCTGCACAAACGACAAGTGTAAAGTCATACAGCACTGCACCATAATCAAGTCACTGGCAAACCAACTGCCAAGACAAACCGCACGTCGAACAAATAGCCTATGCATCAGCACCGGCTCCGCGCCTCTCGTTTTGTAATAGCCACCGCACCCTCATCGCTCCGCGCTCACTCTACTTTGAAACCACACGTCTTGACCGTCACCAATGACGCTTCTCAGAATGCTCCACGACTCGTTTACATGCCTGCATATGCTAGGAAGCCAACGAACAAACGCCTCCTCTTTCTTCTCCAAACATCTAAATCTCCCGTGTAACGGACTGCAGTGCAGCAGCACAAAGCAAGCGTCTCGCTGCATCTGACCCAGGGCTACCAAAGCCGTCTGGCGGACTCATCCACTACGCAGCTTCACGTCCCAATGTGCAAGGTGACATAAACGCAAAAAAATGCAGAGCACAACTGCGCGGGTAGAGGCCCTGCTCCCACTGAATTCTTTGTGCAACAAAGCATCTATATTCACAGCTCCTGGGAACCTCTAGGCGCCCAGCTTCCTCTTCAGTTGCTCATACTGCAGCTGACTCAGCTTGTCATTTTCTTTCCTTGCAAATTCCCTCCGACGAAGAGCTCGCATCCTGCTGTCGCGTTCGCGCTAACAAGACACGGGCTAACCACCCACCACATGTTACCATCGCGCGCGCCCTCCTGAAAACAACCAAAAGTGTCACGCACTGCCGAGCTTTGCGCACATATTGTGATACTGTTGGTGCTACAATTCAGGAGCAAGATGCTTCCTCTATCATACCCCTTAACCTGCCACTTACCCTGCCAACGGCTCACCAGAAACGCGACAACAACAGAGCTTCGAACTCGCTCAGCTCTGTAACGGCCAGTAAACACAACTGGCTCTAGATTCACCCACTATCTGTTACAAGCAAGAAAGAATAGCAAGTGTCGCTATCCTTCGTGGGCAGACCATGGGGACACCTGCACAAACGACAAGTGTAAAGCCATGCAG
>NW_013653366.1:0-1810 GCF_000499385.1 Eimeria necatrix
TCTTCTGACGGCATATCGAGTATGGAACAAGAGATAAAAGCTACCAATCAATTATGAGACAAGAAAAGCGGTACCGTGATGTGTCCATGGGGGAATGCAAAGTCATTGTATTCAATGGCAGACGTATTGCTAAACGTGCAGCCTTCTCAGTAGTTAGCTAAGGCAAGTGCAGTGCATGGGACTTCGAGAAGAAGAAGCAGCGTTTTAGACCTTGATACACCATTCATCCCAAGCTTGCTCGACGAAACAGTCGAATTGCCTGCCCAAAGCCACGCTAAGGAACACAAGAAAACGCCTTTAGCCAATGTCATGAAGGCATCCTCACGCAAACGCTCACAAGGAAAAGGGAGTGCAAACGTACTCTGCATTTTGGAAGGGGTCCTCCATCCTGAGTATTTCGCGACTTTCAGCGCGTATGACTATATCTCTTTTATCGCCCACGTGAGGCTTGACGCAACAAAGCGATGAAGCACTACCGTCCTGGGGTTCATACAGGCTGGATAAATGCAGCAAGTCTTCTGACGGGCCAAGGCACAGTGATCATGCCAAGATGCTTCTTAAGTTGGCGAAGTCCACAACATCCCTCCAAATTAGTGCGCCGATCTGAAGAGATGAAAATAACGGGAGCATATAATCTCCCCTGTGCTTGTATTAGAACAAAATGTTTGTCACAGCGCATCTCGTGTCCGTCTGTTAAACGCTTCTCACATTCGTTGGCGATGGTGTCATTTAGTGATGTACAGCTAAAGTGCTGACTTCATTCATAGCGCAAAGCGCAATTTTCCGCTCAGCATTCCTTGGTCGCATCATTTGGGTGCGTGGCATTGGAGGCTAAATTCGAATGTTCTTCGAGATGGATTTTTTGGAGCCGATTGGATAATCAAAGCCTGTCCTGCGGATACCTGTAGCCTACAGGAGCGGCAACGTATCGCAGACAAAAGATATTCGCCGCAGCGCTGGCATGATGCACAAGTCTTCGCCGCAGTGCGGGCATGGTACTGTGGGCTGGAGAGCCTAGGAACTGCAAGTCGAGCAAACGCGAAACTGTGGTTTTGACAGTTTGTGAAATGTAGTACCTCAGGTACAAAAACAGATATACATGCATCTGAAGCCGGCACTGGTAAATTTATGGTTTACAAATCGGCTCAATGTTCGTTTCGAGATTCGGTAATGCGCATTTCGTGGTAAAGACTGATAGACTGGTTACGATCACATTATTCTAGCTGTCAAACTGATACAACGACAGAAATTTGCCATCATGCAACTCCATAAAAGCTTCCGCCTCTGAGAGAAGCCACATGTCCATGCCTGCCGACGAGGAAAAGATTCAGATTTTACAGGTTCGCAGAGTTGTGGGAGTTATGTGGTCTACTGAAGCGATCATCAACGGATACGCTAAAAGCTGTATGATGGAAAAGGCATATCAAGTATGGAACATGAGATAAAAGCTACCAATCAATTATGAGACAAGAGAAGCGGTACCCTGATGTGTCCATGGGGGAATGCAAAGTCATCGTATTCAATGGCAGACGTATTGCTAAACGTGCAGCCTTCTCAGTAGTTAGCTAAGGCAAGTGCAGTGCATGGGATTTCGAGAAGAAGAAGCAGCGTTTTAGACCTTGATACACCATTCATCCCAAGCTTGTTCGCCGAAACACTCGAAATGCCTGCCCAAAGCCACGCTTTGGAACACAAGAAAGCACCTTTAGTCATTGTTTCGAATCTGATCCTCACGCAAACGCTCTCAAGGAGAAACGCGCGCAAACGGACTCTCTGTATTTTGGAAAGGGTCCTCCATCCTGAGTATTTC
>NW_013653367.1:0-2374 GCF_000499385.1 Eimeria necatrix
AAAGGGTCTCTGAATATTTGCCAGTGGATCGCTTTTCAGTTCGTTAAAAGTAGGTCGCACGGCGTTGTTCACATTTTGGAACCTGCAGCGTGTGAGTAGCATGCGCCTGGAAACGGTTCTTTTCAGACGAAGATGGTTTGGTGTTGGCAATCACTTTGGGCGTGGTTGAGTGCAGCAGTGCTGCGTGTGCCGTGGCATGCGCAGGATTGCTTCAGACTTGCCATTGGCTTGCCATGACGTCTGGATGTAGACGATTGTGTAGGGGACGCAGTATGGAAAAGGAAGCATTTGCGCTTATATATATCCTAACACCCATCAATTCGCACCACGCTCGGGTGGCTTCGCAAGTGGCTTTCGTTTCCTGTCCCACCATGGGCTGCGTGCGCCTTGCAAGCAAGACGGAGGCGTTGGGCGTTTGCTTGCAGGCGCGACCGCATGGAGGTGACTCTCGTAAAGCTCGATGACAGGAGCTCTGTTGCACTGAGGGCTCAGTTTTGGTTGTTTTTTGTCTGCTTTGCAGCGCTTGGAGGGGAAAACTGTGGGCCTCAATATATTCATACGGGATGACGTTTGCTCGAACCGCTCCGCATCTGCAATGTCAGAACTATCTGCAATGGGCAGATTCGTTGCAATTCTAGGGTGTTGACACGAGAACGAGCATATTGCATATACACCAGCGTTTAGAGAGACTAGTGGAAGGCAGGGGAGCTGAGCAGCTGGACCAGTTGTAGGTGTGGGGGGCGTGTTGCTTGGCATTGCTGCTTGGTGCAGCCAGTGCGTCCGCAGATATTCGATTTTCTTCGCACCGCATATGCACTGTGCTTTCTATGGCGGGGGTGTGGGGGGCCCTGTCTGCGCAAGTCAGCATTTTAAGTGTTTGTGGCGGGTAGGAAGCACGTCGCGCTAATCAGCGGCGCATCGCTTGTTTCAGCAAGTGCGTTGAGGCGTCAGGAGATGCCCATTTTAGCGGATTCGCGCTTGACAACTTGACGCCTGCAGTGTGCAGTCGTCGCGGCAAACGTAAATGCTTGCAAATCATGAGTGTTACTTTGAGCAATGCCAAGCAATAACCGGTGGCGTGGCTCTCCCCATTACCGTCATATGTTGGCCAGATGAGGCTTTCGTTTTCTGCCACAGCGCACAGACGCAACATGCGTTGAGAGGGCATGGCTGGAAGCCGTGCCGGTTAGTTTGGGAAGAGCATGGACTGGCTCTTGCGTTGCTGCTGCTCGCAGCACAGAACGGCAACACTTTTTCAGGGTGCATATTCTGCAAAAACTACCTGATGCTGCACTGTGCTGCTGTTGCTACTGTTCCTCCACTGCAATCGCTCAGCACGAAAGGTGTGTTGCATCACAATGCCCTGCTGTGGCCGGCATCGTGAGTTGCGCAGTTTTATCCATGATGTATGTATATGTGCGAGGAAGGAATTTTCGTCACTTTGCATTGGAGAGGATCTGTGGTAAGCAAAACCTTTGCAAGTGACAGGCGTTGTGCTACAGATGGGAGATGATTACGCTGCGCCGTCTATGGAGCCACGTATTGAGCCCTTATGGTTAAGAGGCGTTGGTTGCAGCACGCGCTAAACTGTGCTGCGCAGAGGCGGAACCATAAGGAAAAATTATTGGCGGACGCGTCTGAGCGGCACCGCTGTTTTCGGGTGTTTGTGGAAGGTGCTTAAACGCAACTAGGAAATAGTGACTAGCATGCGCTGGCCATAAGACCTGCGCGCAGCCCGACGGCTTGTCGTATTATGATATTTGCATTTCTTTCTTGAAGGAGCTTCAAAGCGTATGCTAAGGCAGTGCGTCTGATGCACTGCGCGGGATGATCGACACACTGCACCGTCGCTTCTTATATATAAATTTGGAAGGCACACACAAAGCACTTGGCAAACATACGCAATTCACATAATTTTGCTGGACACCTTTCCAGAATGATGCTATCGCGTGCTGTCTCAGAGACGATTCCAGTGGACATGGGGTTTTTACGGGCGCTTTGAGCTCTGCACGAAGCAAGGGACTTTTTTCCAGCGGCTGTCGCCTGCTGCGTCCTAGATGTTTGTTATGCTGCGCCACATGATAATTTGTTTGTGCACGTTGTATTGATTAGCTATTTAGCAGCCTCAAATGTGCAGAGTGGCTCATTGGATCAATTACAAGGCCAAAACGAGCGAGGTACAGCGATGCTTTGCTGACAAAACTGTATGGGTCTGCTCGCCAGTTTTGCCGAGACTTTTGAAGCTTTTAATAATCTTCGGATGACGTCCCAGGCGGTGCGCATCACATCGCACATCACAAGGGATTGTGTAACACTTGATGTGGTTTGAGCGGCAGCTGGGAGAATGCTGCTAGGCAATGCTGAACTGTTGTTG
>NW_013653368.1:0-2347 GCF_000499385.1 Eimeria necatrix
CCCAACCTCCCCCCCCGCCCCCGCTGCTGCTGCTGCTGCTGCTGCTGCTGCTGCTGCTGCTGCTGCTGCTGCTGCTGCTGCTGCTGCAGGGACTGGCTGCACGGACGGGAACCAGGTGGAGTACTGCGCAGCGGGCTACTACTGCCCCGCAGGGACTTACGACCACCGCTCGCTGCCCTGTCCCCCCGGGACCTTCAGCGGGGCCCCCAGGGCCTCCTCGCGGGCTGCATGCGGAGACTGTCTCCTTGGCCACTTCTGCGGGGCTTTGGCTCAGACTCAGCCAGATAAGTGTCCCCAGGGGCACTTTTGTGGGGAAAAGGGACTCGCGCTACCCACGGCCTGTCCGCCGGGCACTTATAACGACAAGTGCGCGGCTAGCTGGCTAGCTAGCTAAGGATGCGGGCTAGCTCGGCAGCTAGCTGGGGATATAGCTGGGGGTATAGCTGGGGATTTGCCTGCGGAGATAGCTAGCTGGGGAGCTAGCTGGGCAGCTAGCTGGGCAGCTAGCTAGCTGGGCAGCTAGCTGGGCAGCTAGCTGGGCAGCTAGCTGGGCAGCTAGCTAGCTGGGCAGCTAGCTAAGGAGCTAGCTGGGTAGCTAGCTGGGTAGCTAGCTGGGTAGCTAGCTGGCAGCTAGCTAGCTGCTGAATGGTGTGCTTGAGTCGAAGTGTCTCCTTTTGCAGAGTGGGCTCCACCAGCGAGGCGGACTGTCTCCTTTGCCCCGCCGGCTCTTTCTGTCCCGCCGAAGGAACTTCCACGCCCAAACGCTGCCCCGCGGGCACCTACAATGGTGAGTCAGCTAGCTAGCTAGCTAGCTAGCTAGCTAGCTAGCTAGCTAGCTAGCTAGATGGCTAGTTAATTGCTTATTTAGTTAGTTAGCTAGCTAGCTAGCTAGATATATGGCTGGTTACCTAGATAGCTACACAACTAGATGGATAGCTAGCTAGCTAGCTAGCTAGCTAGCTAGCTCTCCACCCAGCAACTTCAAAGCCCCAGCCAGCCCCAGGCACCCCCCTTCTCCTTCCCCAGCTGCCCGCTGCCCCTCCCCCGCTGCCGCTGCTGCTGCTGCTGCTGCTGCTGCTGCTGCTGCTGCTGCTGCTGCTGCAGACGGCAGCACGAAGGCAGCAGCCTGCAGCCCGTGTCCCGCGGGCCACAAGTGTCCCCTGGGGACTTCCAGCCCCGCTGCATGCGCTGCGGGGGAGTTCTCAAGGGCCGGGGCTGCTGCATGCGAAGTTTGTTTGGCTGGTCACTTTTGCGAAAAAGAAAAAACAACTTTTGAAGAAATGACGAACAACCAGTGCCCCCCGGGGCTGGCCTGCGAGCTCCCGGGTGTACGTACACCGCGCAAACCCTTTTTTAGGGTTTGCGCTACGAGCGCTTGCAGCGACTAAGAAACGCTTCCCGGACTTGCGAGGGGAACGCCGGCGGCTGCTAGGGTTTAGGGTTTAGGGTTTGGGGTTTGGGGTTTGGGGTTTAGGGTTTAGGGCCGGCTCTGCCCACAGGGGCAGCGAATGTGAGGCGCTGTGGGGAACTTGTGGGGTCTGCTGCTGCTGCTGCTGCTGCTGCTGCTGCTGCTGCTGCTGCAGATCCCCATAACACCCACAGTGGAGACCCACGGCTGCCCCGCCGGCATGTACTGCACCGGAGTCCGTCTGCTGCTGCTGCTGCTGCTGCTGCTGCTGCTGCTGCTGCTGCTGCTGCAGTGTTCTGGCTCCGTTTTTCGCGCAGCTACTTGCTGCAGCCGCCGCTGCTGCCACCGCTGCTGCAGCTGCTGCAGCTGCTGCTGCTGCTGCTGCTGCTGCTGCAGGGATCGTCTCCGCCGCAGCCCTGTCCCGTGGGGACTTACGGGCCCTCCCCCGGGGCCACTTCTGCTGCTGAGTGTCTCCTTTCGCCCGCGGGGACTTTCGTGGACACCCCAGGGGCCAGCCAGCCCTCAGGCAAGAAGCTTTCAACTGTCTCCTTTTTGAAAGTGTCTCCTTTTAAATAACTGTCTCCTTTTTGAAAGTGTCTCCTTTTAAATAACTGTCTCCTTTTTGGAAGTGTCTCCTTTTAAATAACTGTCTCCTTTTTGAAAGTGTCTCCTTTTAAATAACTGTCTCCTTTTTAATAAGTGTCTCCTTTTAACTAATTGTCTCCTTTTTGAAAGTGTCTCCTTTTAAATAATTGTCTCCTTTTTAAAAGTGTCTCCTTTTTATTTGTCTCCTTTTATAGAAGTGTCTCCTTCTTGTTTGTCTCCTTTTAAATAAGTGTCTCCTTTTCATTTGTCTCCTTTTAAAGAAGTGTCTCCTTTTTAATAAGTATCTCCTTTTTAATAAGTGTCTCCTTTTAAATAATTGTCTCCTTTTTAAAT
>NW_013653369.1:0-1534 GCF_000499385.1 Eimeria necatrix
GTTGGGTGAGCGTTTTGCATTGGGGTCTAGTGTAAATGCGTGGAAGTAGATTCGGTGCGGCGGAAGTTGCCTATCTGGCCAGAGCAAACATTGTAGTACCCAACATTGTGTTGCATAAGGGTTCGACGATGTTTCTTGCCAAGATTCATAAATCGTTGTCTCAAGACGGTATGTGTAAAGGGAGGATGAAGAGGCTTGTAGCGGAGGGATCCGGCTGGCGATGCGTGTTGCAAAGATGTTGCGCTCACAGTGCGTTGGAGCATAAGGAAACCTGGTGCATGGCTGTTAAGCGCCTTGGTGGATCGGTCTGCGCGTCGGTAACCCGCTGATGACTTAAGTAGCGCTTTGGACGGAAACGTGTGCCAGGTGCGTCTTCCTTTGGTTCCGGCTTTGATTTACTGTTCAGATAGTAAGAACAGATGGACACTGCGAATGCAGGGGGCAGCATCCTGTGCGAATTGCACCAGGTTCTGTTTGTGAGGGACATAATAATGATGCACGAAAGTGGATGCGCTTTAACTAGTAAGAACTGCTGCTTTATTTTCGCGTTTAGGCTTTGACTGGCTGTCCAGAAAGTGAGAATGGATAGGCAGCGCAAACGCGTGTGTCACGGTCCTGTGCGAATTGCATCGGGTTCCGTTTGTGAGGGACATAATAATGATGGACAAGAGTGCATGCGCTTCAACTATGAAGAGCTACTTGGTTACGAAAAGCCACGAGAAACGCACCACGTCATGTGCGCTCACAGTGCATTGTAGGCGAGCAGGTGATTTGGGGAGAACGAGTATGGCAATTAGTGCGTAATGTTATTGTGGAGTAGTTGCAGCTGGTGCAGAGGACATGCGGCGTAGCAAGGTCGAGTTTATGGTTCTCCGTGCTCAGCTCAGCCAACGTATTGAAGAATATAAATTTTTTTCTGGATGTTCCTGTTCCGTTCAATGAATGCTGTATCAGGATGCGTTGCTGGCGTACTTGGGGATTCCAGACGAGATGGCCCGGGATGTGAAGAGAAGCGCACTATTGTTATCCTAGTCACACGTTACAACTCAGGCAGTGAGGTGGTTTTAGGCATACTGGACACGTAGTTCACCGGTGATGGGTCAATGGCTGGCTCTTTTATTTTGAATAGTAGGATAATTTGTATTTGATATATCTGTCTTCGTACTTACACCAGTAGAGAGGGCAAAACATTTTGATTTTTCAGGCCGTCGGCATGGACTTGCACTAATCTCCTGTGGAGCGTGAACGTTTGCTACCGAATGAATGCAGCGAGTCCACTGAATTATCAGGTACATGCTGCAGTTTTGAAGTGAAGTTTTGAAATGGAATAGTAACTGCGTTACCTTGCTCTGGTTTCCACGCGTATTCATGCCGTTACAACTCATGACGTCATTTTATCGGAAAACACTGTGGCTCGTTAGAAGAGGATAGCGAAACGAAGGGTTGACGTGGGCTCGGCACGTCGTCTGTTGGCGTATTGGTGCGACCAACGTTGTAGGTGCTGGAGGTAAGGGACGGTTTAAGTAGAGATGCG
>NW_013653370.1:0-2274 GCF_000499385.1 Eimeria necatrix
TTTATAGTATGTACGCCTTCGCCAACACCTAAATCACGGCCTCGCCAACCTGCATATCCACAATCAATCCTCCGTAAGTGTGTCCACTGCCAACCGCAACCCTACGGCTTCAGGCTGACACCATCGTCACGTGGTGCATGCGTATCGCCCCTCACCATAATACATAGCGCAACGGACACTGATGTAGCCAGCAACCAACGCTTTCAAATGAGGGCGGCACCTTGCGCGGCACTCAGAGAACAATCACAAGTAACACTATGGCATAGCTACTCCAGCAAAGACTCACGCGTCCTACCTCGCCTGCTCTCACGTACTGGCTGCTCGCGGCGCACCAACAGAAAGGGCAGCTGAGAAGATGCTTGGCCACTGTCACCTAATACGCCACTTAGTCTGGAGACAATCGCAAGACCCTCCTCCAGCAAAAATGCGCTTACCGTGTTCAGCTTTCCAATGCACTGTGTAGCGCTCTCCCGTCTGTTTCTCCTGAGCGCTACACAGTGCATTGGAAAGCTGAACACGATAGGCGCATTTTTGCTGCAAACAAAGGCCGTCACAGCTAGACACACACGCACTTAATCCAGCCACTAAACACTGAAGCCGCACACGCCTGTGGAAGATAATATGCACTGCTCTACACACCTGCCACATGTTTCAAGTCGATTCCTTGCCAAGGCGCCGCACCAGAGACGGCGCGTTGGGGGATCATGGATGGAACCGTTGTATTCATGCGCCAGTCTGTGATTTCGTAACGTGTGGAGAGCCGCTTTTTGTGCTGAAACACTCTGCACACGCACAGGCTGCGGAACGAAGTTCACGGCGTGCTCCACATGCACGCGATTTGGGCTGAGAACGAACAGGCGGTGAGTAGGATTCACAACGAACTCGTTACTCACAAATGGCAACAGAAAACACTCATTGTTGCGTTCTCCAACCGCGCTGCATCAAGCCTCACAAGCACGCCATCAAACCGTTCTAGCAACACAAAGGGAAAACGACGTCTCAAATTATCCACTCTGTGTACTTCATGTTAATGTTCTGTGCTTTCGACACAGCAAGACATTTAGAGTCTCCACAAGGTCTGCGCAGCGCGATGGACCTACTACGTCCAAGGACTAGCTGCACACATTCGTCAATTTGAAGCACCATTCACAGAAGCCATTAATACCTCAACATGACACACGTGAATTTGCAGGACTACCGAATTGCTCTCTCAACCCCTCCTACTCAGCGAGTATCAGTCCCTCAAGCACCAAAATATTCCATTACTCTGCGCTTCGCCCCGCTGTCAGCGTGTTCGACGTGTGCCTTTGACTGCGGTGCGTGTAAATCAGCATCCCCACAAACCAACCACGTTGCCCACCGCACCGCCAATCCACACCCGGGCACAACCTCCACAAGTCCTTGAGATGAAACAATGCACCAGTTGTGCTCTCCCCGCCTTCCAGCTGACCGACTGCGACCCCTTCAGCCTGGCAACTTCTACTGCCTCGCAGTGTGACACACAACACATCGCGCGTTATGCAACCGCGCGGCCTGTGTATGTAGACGAACGCCAATGCCACCTACCAACCCGGTTTCACCGTCAACATGACTTCACAAAAAATATCAATGTACGCCTACCCAAATGACTGCGCCCGGTTGGACGTGTACCACAATCAATCCTCCGTAAATGTGTCCACTGCCAACCGCAACTCTCTGGCTTCACGCTGACACCATCGTCACGTGGCGCATGCATATCGCCCCCCACCAAAATACATAGAGCAGTTAACACCGATGTAGCCAGCAACCAACGCTTTCAAATGAGGGCGGCACCTTGTGCAGCACTCAGAGAACAGTCACAACTAACACTATGGCATACGGCAGGACCCAAGTAGGCAGCTACTCCAGCAAAGACTCACGCGTCCTACCTCGCTTGCTCTCACGTACTGGCTGCTCGCGGCGCACCAACAGCAATAGCAGCTGAGAAGATGCTTGGCCTCTGTCACCGAATACGCCTCTTAGTCTGGAGACAATCGGAAGGCGCTCCTCCACAAAAACCGAAAACAAAGGAGAAACAGACGGGAGAGCGCTACACAGTGCATTGGAAAGCTGAACACGATAAGCGCATTTTTGCTGCAAACAAAGGCCGCCACAGCTAGACACACACGCAATTAATCCAGCCACTAAACCCTTAAGCCGCACGCGCCTGTGGAAGATAATATGCACTGCTCTACACACCTGCCACATGTTTCAAGTCGATTCCTTGCCAAGGCGCCGCACCAGAGACGGCGCGTT
>NW_013653371.1:0-2102 GCF_000499385.1 Eimeria necatrix
GCAGCAGCAGCAGCAGCAGCAGCAGCAGCAGCAGCAGCAGCAGCAGCAGCAGCAGCAGCGCAGCAGCAGCAGCAGCGGTGAGGCGCCATTAAGACAGGTGCAGCGGCTGTTTGTTTTGCGGCAGCTAGAGGCGGCTGGGCTAGTGGCGGGCCATTTTATACACACAATTCGGGTTTAGGGTTTAGGGTTTAGGGTTTAGGGTTTAGGGTTTAGGGGTGGCAAATATGAAGCAAAGGACAGACAAGTTGAGATGCAAAAGGACAAGTGAGACAAAAAAGAGAAAGATAAAAGAGATAAAAAGAGAAACAAAAAAGAAATTTAAAAGAGAAAAAGAAAAAAAGAAATAAAGAAATAAAAAAGAAATAAAAAAGAAACGAAAAAGGGACAAAATTGAGGTAAAGAAGAGACAAAATGGAGCCACAAAAAAAGAAATAAAGAGGAAACAAAAAGGAGAAAAGAAAAAAGATAAAAAGGAGAAAAGAAAAAAGACAAAAAGGAGAAAAGAAAAAAGACAAGAAGGAGAAAAGAAAAAAGACAAAAAGGAGAAAAGAAAAAAGACAAAAAGGAGACAGAAAGGGAAAAGGAAAAAGAGAAAAAGGAGACAAAAAGGAGTCAAGAAAAGGCCAACGAAGAGCTGAAAAAGAGAATAAACAAAAAGAAAAAAAGCGAAGAAGAGAAAGAAAAAAGGGGACAAAAAGCAAACAAAAAAGGCATTAAAAGGAGATAAAAAAAAGAAGTGAAGAGGAGATGAGAAAGCAAGAAAAAAAGGAGACGAGGAGGAGACAAAAGGACAGGAAGAAGGGAAATAAAAAGGAGACAAAAAGAGATTAAAAAGGACACAAAAAGACACTAAAAAGGAGACAAAAATGAGATTACAGGACACAAAAAGAGACAAGAAAGGGACAATCAGCTCTGCCAAAAAAGAGACAAAAAGGAAATAAAGAGACAAGAAAAAGGAGACGAGAAAGGGCTCAGAAAGGAAGAGAGGAGAAGACAAAAAGGTAAGAAAAGGAGAGAAAAAAGGAGAGAAAAAGGAGATTAAAAAGCACAAAAAAGATGACTAAAAGGCGTCAGGAAAAGAGACCAAAACAAGCAAAAAGGAGACAAAAAAAGGCCAAAAGGAGGCAAAAGAGAGCTACAAATGCCAGGAAAAAAGAGGCAAAAAGGAGACAAAAGAGAGAAAGAAAAGGCGATCAAAGGGAGACAAAAGAGAGACAAAAAAGCGACAAAAAGGAGAGCTACGAAGAGGCAAAGCAGGGGGCGGGCAACCAAAGAAAAAAGAAAATCTAGAAGTCAAAAAGTGCCAAAAAGCCACAAAAGCAGTCTCCAAAAAGAGACAAAAAGAGCCATCGAAAAGACACCAAACGAGCCATCCAAAGAGTCTCAATTAGGGGAAAAAAGCTCCAAAAAAGCCCCGAAATCACGGGAAAAGAAGCCGCAAAAGAGCCGAAAAAAGCCAAAAACGGCGCAGAAAAGAAGCCAAGAAAACACAAAGAACCCCCCCTCTCAAAGCGCAAACCCCCCCCCCAAAGTCCCGCAAAAGGCCCCTCAAAGGGCCCCAAAAGCCGCCCCGAGGGGCCCCCAAAAAGCCCAAAAAAAGCCAAAAAGGAGACACTTGCCGGCCTAAGTTGGGCCCCTTGAGGGTCTTGGGAGGCGGGGGCGCGAAGGCAAACCAACAGCCGAGCAGCGGCAACACTCCGGGACAACCCGCGCAGCTTTTGGCCAAAAGCATCATTTTGAGTTCTGCGACGCAAACTGCTGCGTAGGCCCCCATGTCTTTGACGAGGCCCTTGCGGTGGTCGTGGAGGAGTTGGACCAAAATGGGTTTGTGGGGGAAGCAGGCGGCGCGGGCTCCGAGGAACCTGAGGAGGGTCCAGTGGTCTTCTTCTTGTTCGCGAGTCTCTGCACTTTCTCCCAGACTTCGCGCGGAAAAAAACGAGTCCAGAGAGCTGCTGCTGCTGCTGCTGCTGCTGCTGCTGCTGCTGCTGCTGTTGCTGAAGACGAAGACGGCGCGGGCGTCTGCGCAGGCGGCGCGGATGGCGGAGGGCAGCGCGAGGCCGGGGGGCCCCCCGGGGCCCCCGGGCCCCCCCCCGGGGGGCCCC